>NC_084833.1:71558721-71861751 GCF_033115175.1 Lepus europaeus
CTAGCTGCATTCTTCTAAAAAAAAAAAAAAAGATTTATTTATTTTAGGCAGAGAGAGAGAGAGTAAGAGAAAGAGAGAGACAGAGGTCTTCCATTTGCTGATTCACTCCCCAATTGGCCACAATAGCCTGAGCTGTGCCTATATGAAGCCAGGAGCCAGGAGCTTCTTCTGGGTCTCCCACACAGGTGCAGGGGATCAAGGACTTGGGCCATCTTCCACTGCTTTCCCAGGCCATAGCAGAGAGCTGGATCGGAAGTGGGGCGCCCATATGGGATGCCAGTACCTCAGATGGCAGCTTTACCCACTATGCCACAGCATCAGTCCCTCTAGCCACATTCTTTAGAGAAGCCCCTTCAATTGATCACTGCAGTCTCTTCCTGCAGTACCCTGACATGGATAATATACCCACCTGTCAACTCTCGGCTGATTGTAGAATTTCCATGGTTTGTGTCTATGGTTTGCATCTCATCATCCCTCCAAGCAACCCCTTGAAGCAAGATCCCTTTAACATGGCTGCAGATACTGTCTTCCAAGCTCACACACTCTTTCTCTCCCTTCCCATCCACTTCACAGAGACAGATGCACACCTTTCTTACTCAGTAAATATATTTTGATTGTCATTGGTCAGAACACAGCATAGGTACTCTAAAATTTAGCTACCATTCCTCATTCTACTGTCAACTTGGCAACTCCAGACACATGCACTCACTTTGGATCTCAAAGGTTAGGTCCACTACCAGATTCTGCATCTTGAAAGATTCCAAGGGCAGAAGTTTCAAGGGTGTAAGACTTACTTGAAGCATGTCTCTCTTGGAATGAAGAAAAGGGAGAACAACCAACACCATCTCCCCTTGAATACATAGGACTCACAACACACTAACAACACTGTAAAAATAAAGCTCTGACTTCCAACCATTCTTTTGTACTCTTCTAATATTTTTTGACAACTGAGGTAGGGGGTGAACTGAAAGTTGAAGAAGTCATTCTTCACTGCCTGCTTTGTGAGTTTCACTTATGGTAGACTTGTGCCTGACTTTGAGATGTGGGAGTATTCACCACCTATTTCATCTACTTTAACTTTTAAAAAATAATGACAGAAATTACCTTATTTTAATATCTTGTTACTTTGGCATACATTGCATAATCAAAACTTTTGGGAGGCATTAACATGTTTAAACTCTAGAAAAAGCATTCAGCAAGAACTGATCAAGACTGACATTCCAGGTAAGGAAACTTCTGATGGCTTCTTGGCCTTTTGGCCAAGTTCAAGTGTAGGAAACTTTTGTTGGACTTTAAAGTATTGCCAGATATGCAGTAGGGTTCTTATATTGAGCAAAAAGCTAAGAACAAGAGACAAATGTAGCAACATGGGTAAATCTCAAATACTCTGCTGAGAAGTCAGATAAAAAATAGTGCATATTTGTGGTTTCATTTCCATGAAATTCCAGAGAAGAAAAATTTAAATCTTTAGTGACAAGAAGTAGATCAGTGGTGGCTTAAAGAATGTGAGGGAGTTTTACTGAAATGAGACACAAGAATCAGAGATGGCAGAAATGCTTGCAGTGGTGAATATATATATATATATATATAGGTATAAAGGAATATAAAGTTGTCAAAATTCATCAGAATATGTACTTGGAATGGTTATTTTTATTTACATAAATCGTAATTCATTGGATCTTACTTAAAATATATATTCATACTGGGCCCTGTATTCTGGTATAGTGGGTAAAGGCTCCACCTGCTGCGCCAACATCCCTCATGGGTACCAGTTTGTGTCCCAGCTGCTGCCTTTCCAATTCAGCCCTCTGTTAATGGTCTGGGAAATCAGCAGAAGATGGCCAAAGTGCTTGGACCCCTACACCCACCTGGGAGATCCGGAAGAAACTCCTGGCTCTTGCCTTCAGCCCGTTTCCGCCATTGCAGCCATTTGGGAAATGAACCACTGGATGGAAGACTGTTTTCTCTGTTTCTCTCTCTGTCTGTAACTCTACCTCTCAGATAAATAAATAAAATATTTAAAATGTATATATAAACATTTATACTTTAGGACTATCCACACACACACACACAAATATATAAATATGTTCCCAAATTAGGTATGCGAGCTGCTCACCTTAACTGCATTATATTTACCCTCATAGAACTGCATGCATTGAATTGTGCTATCTTTTTATGCTTTGTCATAATATTCCCAAAGGACATTGTAAAAAGTAGCCTCATCAACTCAAGCTGCATTTTCTAGGGTGATGTTTTTGAGTAAGTTGTTTACCATGTTATACAATATCCTCTCAATGAATATAAACAAGAGGAATTTCAGTAATATGTGAGCTGCTTGCAAACAATATGTTTTTACCCTATGGACATTGAATCCCATAAGGATCATTTTTCCCTCTATCAAGTAAATTCTAAAACCTCAGAGCTTTGAAACTTGAGGGTTTCATGGCATGGAGTCTATATATTCATACAATTTCTTATTTTTCTTCATTCACATTATTTTGTATTAGCACTTATTTATTTTTTTCACATAGAAGGAATAAAGAAAGAAAGTGAAAAGCAGATTTTTGGAAACATCTGTCAAACAAAGTGAAAGAGCATAAAAGATGATAAATACATGAGATCTCATAAATACATACTTTTTTAGATGTCAGTTAAAATTTTATTTAAAAAAAGAAAATAAATGCAAGCTGACCAATAATTAAACTCCAATTGCTAAAGCCCTGCCCAATCTCTGTTGACACATGAAAAATACAGAATTTCATCACAGAATCTAGGTATACATAAAGTAGAATCTGCTTTATGCCGTGGACTATTATTGCAAAATCTGGTCTGTGGATGAAGCAGAGACAATCTAAGGAAACAATGCTCCTAGAAAGATTCTGATCCTTGCATTGCAAATCAAAGGAAAGAATTACAAGTAAACCACTTCAGTTTCATAAACTGGGGAAAATAGAATTTTAAATGTGTTCATTTCACTGTGTTGATTTATGCGACAATTAAAATAACATGTGTAAAAGAGCCTGACAGTGTTGATGTTTAAAGAAAGTTACTAAATTATGCAAACAATACCTGAGACAATGGTTGGTGACATTAAAGAGAAAAGAGCAGGCAGGAAGAGTTGCATGCCCCATACAGCTGCTGCTCAGACTATAGGAGTTTGAGATGAAAAAGCAGAGTATGACTGTTTGAGTGCTTTCTCCTTCTGGCAATTTTTTGATTGTTATTGTTCTGTGTTCATTCTTTTCACAGCTGTTCTCAAGTTCACTAACCATCTTGCCCATGTTTTATCCTGTCAACACGTTTCTCACATCCTCTTCCATCAACCCTTCTTGTGAATCCCCAGTAGAATCTCACATACACAAGAAGCATTCTCTTCACATTTGCCTTTTATTTCTAGTTTGCTCCCAGCATGCCTTCACAGGGAGGGGCACAGCACTGCCAAGACTTTTTCTAGCTTTAGTGAAGAAAACTGTAAAGTGTGCTCCAATTTTTCTCTCCAGGTCCACAGGAGGTAAAGTCTTTATGTTCATCTACTGGTTCATTTGACAAGGAATAATTGAACATCTTCTGTGTGCTAACTGATGCATACCCAATTGTTGCAAGGAGAGTTCACAAATCCTACCTTTACAATCTGCGGCATCATCTTGAGGTGGTCTTATTAGTGCCTCTATTCCACACAGAGGAAACTAACTGAGACTAAGGGAGCACAGTGACTTTCCTAGTAGACTCACGGCTTCTACTTTCTGCAATAGCGCAGTATAGAAAAATCCTCTCTTGATAGTCCAACTGATTCTTTGAAGTATCACCACAATTTTTTTAAACAAATTTGCTACTTAAAAGGAAGACAAATAATGGAGGAAAGAGAAAGGAAAGATGGAAGAACAACAGCAACAAAGAGCTAAAAGATCTGAGAGCAGCAGGCCGTAGAGGAGTGAGAAGCCAGGATACCCTGAGATAAATGCATACATCAGTGCTGGGCTATCTCAAGCCCACATGAAGTTGGGGAAGTTGAACTTTGGTGCTCCCCTTTTGAAGCTTACTCCATCAGAAAGGACTGATGTAGTACTAGACCTCTAGTGCCCACCAGCCCCCAGAGAAACAAAACCCCCTGAAGAAAAGCATCAACAACTTATACCCTCAGCTTATACATACACACAGATTAAGCTAAACCAAAAATAATATTAACAAGCATAAAAGGAAACAAACTACTACATGTCTATGATTCAAAAGAAATAACAAGGGGCTGGTGTTTTGGCATAGTGGTTTAAGCTGCCGGCTGCAATGCCAGAAACCCATATGGGCCCCAGTTCAACTCCTGACTGCTGCACTTTCCAATCCAGCTCCCTTATAAAGCACCTGGGAAAGCAGCAAAAGATGAACAAGTGCTTGGGCCGCTGAAGCCACATGGGACGCCCAGATGGAGTTCCAGGCTCCTGGCTTCAGTCTAGCCAAACCTTGGCCTTTGCAGCCATTTGAGGAGTAAACCAATAGATGGGAGATCTCTCTCTCTCTTTTTCAATCTCTCTCTCTTTCTAATATATATATATATATATAATATATTATATATTACAATATACATATATTTTTAAAATTTTTTAAAATTTTATTTAAGTTATGCAAGTTTCATATATTTCATATATACAGATTTAGGAACATAGTGACACTCTTCCCCTCAACACACACTCTCCCTTGTACCCACGCTCCAACTCTTCCTCACCCTTCCTCACAGATTCCCACTCTTTATATATATATATATATATATATATATATATATATATATATATGTGACCAAAGATCTTAGATATGAAATGATCTATTTTCAGTATGCTTAATGATCTTATAGTTAATCCTAATCTTACTTTTGTTGTTGACAGAGCTCAGCTCCCCTGTGGTTGTTGGACTGAAGGCCACAGTCCCTTTTTCTCTGTTAGATTCCTCCCTTAGTTCCCTGCTATGTAGACCATCTCTACTGGGGAGTAGCTCACAGCATAATAATAAGCTAACATCAGAGCAATCAAGCAAGAGAGGTTAAATAAGAAAGAATCTAGGAGAGAACTTCCACTTTGACTATGACCTTGTCTAAATAATATTGGAGTCAGTGAACTCAAAAGACTTCCATAGCCTTGTCAACTCATGACTAGAGCCTAGGGAGTTTACTGACACCATAAACAAAAAAAAAAGAGTGTCAAATTGTTAAGTCAATAACAGGAGTCACTGTGTACTTACTCCTCATGTAGGATCTCTGTCCTTAATGTGTTGTTCAATGTGAATTAATGCTATAACTAGTACTGAAATAGTATTTTACACTTTATGCTCTGTGTGGGTGCAAACTGATGAAATCTTTACTTAATATATACTAAATTGATCTTCTTATATAAAGATAATTGAAAATGAATCTTGATGTGAATGGAATGGGAGAGGGAGTGGGAGATGGGAGGGTTGCGGGTGGGAGGGAAGTTATGGGGGGGAAAAAGCCATTGTAATCCATAAACTGTACTTTGGAAATTTACATTTACTAAATAAAAGTTTAAAAAAAAGAAAGAATCTAGGATCTATTTGTACACTAATATTGGAGTTGACATTTCATTACTTTTGCTATCTTCTTAGAGGTGAGTCCATAGATCTAGTTTGTACTCAAAGGAAAGAAACTGCACAGGGCATGAGTATGCACATGCACAGGGCAGAAGCTACATATAAGAACCAACCTAGCTTAGAAACTTCACTTACCACAGAAATCAGTAGCCCTTAAAACAACTCCATAAGTGTAACTTCCAGGTTCCCCAAAGGAACACGGCAGTTATCAGAGTTTGCTCAAGTATAGCATTCCCCTAAGAGATTTATAATTCATATACAGTACCTTCTATCTTAATTGCAGTGCTCAATCAGTTTTAGCCAAAGTAATATTGCTTAGTAATATAATTGACATTCTACTCTTATCAGGTTACTAGGAAAACAGAAAATTTATGAGAGAGCAAATTCTATGTACATACTGTATGAAGATGCTATTCTTGTAAGTCAAGAGTAGTCAAATGTTGGAGAAAATTCACATGCTTCAGCCTAATGTTATAAGTTCAATTAATGTAAATATGGCTATCAATTGAACCAAATTGAACTTGCAAATTCATGACTGTGTTAGAAATCAAACAATGAAGATGTAGGAAACAGAATAGGATGCAAATCTTTACTTTCTGAGAGAGAAGGCCAGTATGATCCATTGCAGGAGTATTATCTCAGCTAGTGCACTCGTCATATGCTAAGAATTATTTGAGGAAACCTACTGCAATAAAGAACAGGTACCATATTCAAGCAATTACTTATTTAGAAAATAATTATTGCTATAGAAGACCCATTTCTGTACAGGTTAAACAAAATTGTTTGAACACTTACAAAATACTAGGAAGTACAATATCAGCCAGAAATAGAAATTTTCAGAAATGTAAATGGACATTAATACTATGTAATATACATAGTAGACAGTGGCAGAGATGAGCTTGAAGATGTAGGAATGGAACAATGAACAGAGGTCTTTGTAAGCCATGATGTGAAGTCAGCCATAGAAACCTTTCTTCAAGGTAGTAAATGATCAAAAACATAAACTTTGTGGCTGTTTGTAAAAATGGGCATAATGGAGATAAGTGTATAGACAGACAGATAAGTCATTGCAGAAACTATCTGAATTAAAGAATCTGAATTAAGAAAATGGGAGAGGAATGAAAATTCTCTTTATTTCAGCTTCTGCTCACAGAGATATCTAAATCTATGTAAAAACCTACCCCCATCACCCATTGTAAACAATTATCACAGCCTTATCTCTGCCCACCCACTACCATCATTACTTCTCCCGTGATGGCACAGTCACGCCATGTGATTCATTCAGGAGGACTTTTGCCCAGTGGCTGGTAAACAGTAGATACAACATTTGTTTTTGCTTGACCACATGAATCAGGGAAGCTGCCACAGAGTGGACACATGCCTTGCCTCCTGTTTTGTTGGCTTCCTTCTAAGTTGGCAAAAATATGTGGCTTGAAAAGAAGGGACTTGGGCTAAAAAAACAATGAGGAGCATCTGCTCTGCATACACAGCACTGTTTTGAAATCGCCTGTCCCTGCTTCTGAGAACTTGACAGCAGCCAGGACCAACTGTTTGATTAATGAAACTGATCAAAAAAAAAAAAAAGAAGAAGAAGAAGAAGAAGAAGACCAAACTTATATAATTTCCTTTCAAAATATTCAATGATTTGAATTGACTTTATCACTCAGAAATGATTTCATTATTCACTAACTTGAGCACCTATTTTGCACCAGGAACTGTAGAACAAGGAGTTGAATCAAATAGGGGCCCTACTTTAGATGAGTTTACATCTTAATAGGTGAGAAAAAGACTATAAATGAATATATGATTGATGGAGAAAGAGTGAGAATCAAAATGAGAGAGGCAGAGAGGCAGATTATGATTACTGGTCAAACACAAAGTAATGTCTTAAACAAAAGTTCAAGAAGAGTTTTGTTAGGTAAGAAAGAGGAGATAAATCATCAATGTCTGCTTGAGCACAGGTGTGGGCTTCACAGAAGCAAGGCCTGTAGAGTTGGGATTGAAAGATAAATAGGAGTTTAGCAGCCAGAGAAGAAGGTAGGATTAAATCTCCTCCTTGATAGAGATGCAACAGGGAATACAGGAACACACAATTAGAATTAAGAAAACTGAAAGCAAGATGTATTCACCAAAGTAATGTTCTTCCTTATGAAAATCTAGAGGCTGGCTGCCCCACATGCTTATTATGAAGAAGACATATTTTGAATGTGTATCTCTCACTCAGGATCAGCCTATATCTAATGAATGAAGGTCAATAGTCATTGTCTTAGTTGTTCTTATATTTTCATCTCATTTCTGAATCATCATGTTATTTTTTTGTTACCCAGAATTCCTGCTTAAGAATATATAGAGTTCTGCTGTTGTTCCTCTAATAAATGTTGGGTAGGAAACATAACATCTTTTTCAGAGACAATGGCATGTTTTTCTACATGGTAGAAACAATAAGTTTTTTTTAAGATTTTATTTATTTATTTGAGAGGTAGAGTTACAGACAGTGAGAAGAAAAGACGGAGAGAAAGGTCTTCCTTCTGTTTATTCACTCCCCAATTGGCCTCAACAGCCAGAGCTGCACCGATCCAAAGCCAGGAGCCAGGAGACTCCTCCCGGTCTTCCCACGCAAGTGCAGGGGCCCAAGGGCTTGGGTCATTTTCTACTGCTTTCCCAGGCCACAGAAGAGAGCTGGATTGGAAGACGAGCAGCTGTGACTAGAAACGGCACCCATATGGGATGCCGGTGCCACAGGCGGAGGTTTAACCTACTGTGCCATGACGTCAGCCCCTACAATAAGTTTCAATCATGAGTTCAATAAAATCTTTTGTTTTCCTGCTGGCAATGATAAACATTTTTTAATCCATGATGTAGATGTTTAGCAAAATTATTTTAACAAGTCTGGCAAAAGCAGCAAGGTCCCTACTGTGTGGGCAGACACAGGATCTGCAACATAAGCCTCCAAATGGATCCTTGAGTCAAGACACAGATGGCATGATAGCTCTACTTCGGTCAACTGACCAACCATGTGCTACATATAAAATGTAAATAACTGTCCCCATGATGACCAGAAGGTTCTTCTTCGTTGTTCAAATGGACCACAGCCCACTTGGAAATATGGACATCCTCATAAATATAATATGAAAAAATTTGTTATTAAAAATTTCCAATCAGTAGTCATTTTTTGACCACTATCAAAAGATTTAAGAATTGCTTCAGTCACTGGGAAAATAGAAGATATTCAAGAATGCCAAGCAACCCATGTCCTAATGGAGGTAGCAGGATTATAAAATCAGTGTGCCAGGTTTTGGACCTCACCCACTTTTTTTTTTGTTGTTTTTTTGTTTTGTTTTGTTTTGTTTTGTTTTTTGACAGGCAGAGTGGACAGTGAGAGAGAGACAGAGAGAAAGGTCTTCCTTTGCCGTTGGTTCACCCTCCAATGGCCGCCGCGTTGATCCGATGGCAGGAGCCAGGTGCTTCTCCTGGTCTCCCATGGGGTGCAGAGCCCAAGGACTCAGGCCATCCTCCACTGCACTCCCTGGCCACAGCAGAGAGCTGGCCTGGAAGAGGGGCAGCCGGGACAGAACCGGCGCCCCGACTGGGACTAGAACCCGGTGTGCCGGCGCCGCAAGGCGGAGGATTAGCCTAGTGAGCCGGGGCGCCGGCCCTCACCCACTTTTAAAATGCATGACAACAGGTTAAGGAAATTATTTCAGAGACTTGGAAGGTAATCTGTACTTGAGGAATTTTCCAAAAATATAGCGAGGGAAATCTTGCTCTGACTGGTTAGTAGAAACTACAAAAATCTGTTGTTATCATTCACTGGGGGAATCAAATAAGTGGCAATTGATTCTTCAACGGAAGAACTTAAGAAAAAAGCCAAGCTCGTGGTGTCTTAAAGAAAAATGTGAGGGAAAGGTTTAGGTATTAGGTTCAACAAACTAAAGTGCCTCATGTAGAGTTTTTTGATGAGAAAATAAAACCGTGGAATTTCAACCATAGAGATATAAAGGTAGAAAAAGTTATAAGAAAAGCATATGGAAATGATACCCTTTTACCAAGTTGTTGAAATGTGATTTTTCTTTCATCTCATTGCTGCCTAAAACCCCAAATATAGGGAAAAACTCAAGAATTCTAAGCACCAGAACACACCTCTTAGACAGTAGACCCCATACGCTGGGCATGTCATGAGATTATGAAATGACTTCTGTCAATAGTCACCTATCCTCCACATCCAGGATGCATCATGGGAAGATGGAGGAGGGCAAAAGTAAGTAATGTTTGGAAGAGCTGTTAGTGTTCTGTGTGTGTGTGTGCGCGCACGCGCGTGTGCGTGTGTATGGCAGAGGGTTTGGGGAGTTGGGAGACCCTTACAAGGATAGAAAGGAAGATATCTCTCCTAACTGAGAGGAACTTCATAAGAGGGCTTGGCAGATGTTCCTGGAATTTGAGAGACCGAGGGCTTGGCACCTGATTCTGGCCTGGAAAGTCTCAACATGAGAGTCTGTGGTGAAATGAAGGCTGCACTGAGAGTGTTTACGTTTCCCATGAAAAAGGGACAAGGACTGCAGATGACAGCCAGGCTTGGGCTTCAGCACTGAAGCTGGAGGAAAGAAGTGACCGAGTGAAACAGCAAATGCTAAAAGCCACAGGACCAACTGAGAAGACATAAACAACCAGCGTGAAGATGGAGGAGGCAGCGCGTGAGACCCTCCTAAGAGCACATACCACATATCATGAGAAATAAGCAAAATCAGCATTGTAAAAGTCTTCCCCAACTCATGGTCACTCTCTCAGTTTTCAATTTATTGCCTCTTACCTCCAACTGCACCCTTCAATATATGTTTTAAAATGAGCAAAATATTAAAGCTTTTTCAGGACAGAGTGTGGAAAGAACATCATAGAATAAACAAGCTGTGCTGCAGTTTCTATCATGGGCCAAGGGTGCGTATCATAGGAGTGAGTTCATCTGATGGATCACTACCTCAGCATGGGCCCAGAAGACAGTCCCTCTGTGATGCTGTTGCTCTGCCACATGATGCCTTTTCTGCAGCCCTCTCGACCCAGAAACCAGAGCCCAAACAGCCCACATGTTCCAAACTCCTTCCCACATCAGCACTGGCTTCCTTCTCTGGACCCATACACCTGCCTGCTGATCTGCTACCCTGCTTGCAGCCTAGAAGGCTACTTATTACTTGCCAGCAACTTCAACGGCTTCAAACTGGACCAACGAGCAAACTTCTCTGCTTCCAGTGAATTAAACTATTCTTTCCCCATTAATCCCTTCCAAATAGATGCTCCATGGGTTCTCTCTCTCAGCCCTAGACTGATACAGACTTTCCTTTTATTTGATAGTTACCCTTTTATCATACTTAATTCTTTGGGTGTGGACATTTCACTGGGGCCTGGTTTCAAGTCCAACTTCTATTTCCAACAAAGTTCCCTGCTAATGCATATCCTGGGAGGCAACAGGTAAAAATTTAGATATTTGTGTCCCTGCCACCCACATGAGAAACCTGGGTTGAGTTTGAGGCTCCCGACTTCTATCTGGCTCAGCCCCAGCTGTTGCAGGCATTTGGGACAAAAACCTGTAGCTGGAATATCTTTCTCTGTCTTTGCCTATCCGATTTTCAAATAAATACAAACATTTTAAATAATTATTTGTTTGTAATTTCCTCAGCTTAAATTATTGCAGCTTTTCTATTTTCCAATTAAATACAGATGGCTGCAATTCACCAAGGCAATTCGATAGTTACACAAATCAAGTAAAAACTTTTGCACCTTACTCCTCTCTACTCTAGTCCTTTCAACTCTGGAGAAGCTCAATCAACCCTATGAAATATGAAATGTAAAGAGAGAAAGAAGAAGAGAAAGTTGATAGAATAAAGAAGCCAGAAGCTTTCTGCCCCATTTCAGGCTGTTGAATCACTGCAAGTTGATCCAAGACAGCATGAGGGGAGACAGATGTTTGATTAAATAAGTCTGTGTAATTACAAGAGTGTGAGGTTGTCAGCACCTAAAGGTAACTAGAAAAACAACTGTATCTTCCCAACACCTTATGCTGGGATGGAAAAGAAGGCAAGAGAAAAGGACCAAAAAGGCAGTGAAAAGAAACAGCCACATGGCTTTGTACTTGCACTTTAGCACACCAGCTTATTCAGTCTATTTGTCAAGTTATCTCACTGGGAAGTAGGGATTTCACAGAACTATTAGAATTATATGATACTCTGTAAACTGCATAAACTCTGCCTGTCATTTTTACCACTAGATATTTCAGCTATTAGAAAAGAAGATTATCAATTCTCAGTAATATCATTTTTAATATTGTTGAGAAAATTGTTACAGTCAAAAGTCAAAGAAAAGGAACCTTAAAATGAACTAAATTCCAACAGAATTTATTTTTAAAAAAATAAACCCAGAGTGAGTGAAATAGGCTTCAGATTTATTTCTTATCAGACCGCAAAATTTGTTAAGCAAAGGCCAAGCCCTAACAAAAAAATCATAAAATTTTATTAGACTTTGGATATGCTATCATGTCATCATTAACCCCTTCCCTGAAATTTCCATTCCTTTTATAGCATCCCTGCAGATTATCTTCAAAGAACCATGAACAAGGAATCCTTTCTCTTCCAATTCAAGAGCACAAGTGATCAGAAAATGTTTCCTCTAATTGAGTTTGAAATCTAACTGTATTTCTAGTCATACTCTCAGGAGAAGGACAAAATTGTAAGGGCCTTTTTCCTTGTGGAAACCCTTCAGACTCTTGAAGGTAGCTTTTATGTCCCTGGAAATAGTCGATTCTCTAAGCTTAAGAGCAAACGTTTCATTTCCCATATTCCTTATTAGTGTTTTCTTACTCTCCCCTGAAATTTCTCCAGATAAAAATATACATTTTTCTATTTTCTTCACATCTCTTCTTCTATATATAATGAGGGCTTTACTCCACAATGGATACAAATATAGCCTACTTGGCAGGAGAAAGCAATACTGCCACCTCCAAGGCTCAATATAATCTACTTTTTTTTTTAAAGACATTTATTTTACTTGAAAGTCAGAGTTACACAGATAGAGAAGGAGAGTCAGAGAGAGAGGTCTTCCATCCAATGGTTCACTCCCCATCTGGCTGCTTTGATCTTACAGTTATTTTTTTTCTTTTCTCTGGCATTTTCTAAAACACTTTTAAAATATTTATTTATTCATTTTTGGAAGGCAGAGAAAGAGAGAGAGAGAGAGAGAGTATCCCATCCGCTGGTTTACTTCCCAGATGGCCATAACCGCCAGAGCTGCATTGAGCCAAAGCCAGGAGCCAAGAACTTCTTCTGGGTCTCCCACATGGGTGCAGGGGCCCAAGGACTTAGACCATCTTATATTGCTTTCCCAGGCCATAACAAAGAGCTGGATTGGAAGTGGAGCTGCCAGGACTCGAACCTGCACCCATGTAGGATGTCAACACTGCTGGTGGTGGCTTTACCCACTACATCAGAGTCCTGGACCCTTTCTAAAACATTTTTAAGATTATTTTACTTATTTCATTCAAAAGATGCCCCTTTCACTAAGTTTGTTTTTCATTCAAAAGATACCCCTTTCTATCTAGTTTGAGAAGCAAGATATATGGCCAAAAACTGACAATGACCTTCCTTGCTTTTCCTCTGCATAATGGCTTCAGCTACAATTAAAAGACTCATTAAAATTGCTGAGAAATTGTCCAGTCAGAAACATGGTGTTGGACTGTGAAATACGACACATACAGTTCATGGTTCATCAAACTCTCAAGTAGAATGAATCTACTGAACATAAACCAACTCCATGAGCCTGCCTTCCTCCAGTCTTCACTCTAAGATGTAACTCTTAGAAGAACAATAGCAGTGCGTTCTTCAGTCTTCTCTGACCTTCTCAACATTCCCTTCTAATTCTGTCACAGTTGATAAGTATGAAGCAAGTCGTTTAATACCACCTTTATGTCAGAGCGCTGTGCTAGATGGTGATTTAAGTATAGACACCACTGTGAGGGTCATCACAAAATGGGCGTGGAGAGTAGATGATGTCATGGAAAAGCAGTGAAAGTATTAATCGCTTATCCCACTCATTTTGGCCAAATTAGCTACATTATCTTGAAGAAAGTTATATTTCTTATTTTAAATTATCCTTAACAAAACTTGAATGAAAAATTGTACTCTAAAAGAGATGACTGTAGCTTCAGCTTAAAAGTTGCATACAACTTTTGAAGGTATCATTTAATTTACTTCAACTCCACCAACATTTGAACTCTGGTAACTGCAAGGCTCTGTGCTAGACATAATACACTCCTTCAGGCTGCATGTAACATAGTACAAGGACAGGATACAAATGTATTTATTGATATAGCTATCACATGGTAAACTCAAACACAGGCTGAGATAACATGGGAAATATCTACACTTTGCACTCAAGAATTTTTCAATATAATGTAAAAAATTAAGATAAATGGTAAATGTAAACTTATCAAGTGCTAAATTGTGACAGCAAGTGGCTATGGGGAAGGTGACTGATGAATCTTGTTTGAATCAATAAGAAAGACCTCCTAAAACAAGTGACATTTGGAAGGGTCCTAAAAGGTTGGAAAAAAATCAGCAGCTCAGCCTAGCTTGAAGATTTAGGCAAAAGAAATAAAATGAATATGAAATCTTTGTGACTGCCAGGACAAGATAGACTTTCAGTAACTTAGACTCAAGAGGTTAATACAAAATATCTACATTCTACTCATCTTTGAATACTTGAAAATTCTCATATATCTGTTACCTGGCCACAGTAAATAACCCAGGAAAGAAAGTTAAGATAGAAAAGGAGAAAGGAGGAATGGGAGAGGGAGCAGGAGATGGGAGGGGTGCGAGTGGGAGGGAAATTATGGGGGGGAGAAGCCATTGTAATCTATAAACTGTACTTTGGAAATTTATATTTACTAAATTAAAAAAAAAGAAAAGGAGAAAGGAGAGAAGAGAAAGAGAGAGAATATCAGGCATGAGCAGCAACCTGGTTAGATGTGTCATAGGTATGGACCTTGAATCCTCATTCAAACCAATTTAAAAAAATGTGTATGCACACACACATACATATATATACATATACACTAAATATATGCATATATATGGTCTAATGTGTAAACACACTCCATTCTGTGATAAAATTACACACAAAGCATATCTTGTAGGTAACTCTTCTAGAAACTACTCTCTTAGTTTTCAGTTGATGGCTTATTAAGGACTTATATACATTAATAACGAACTCTGTAGCCAAATGCTAAATTATGTATATAACTTCCTATATATTATAAATTATATATCCAACTTTAATATATGTCATATTATAAGTTATGTATGCAATTTTAACACATATCACATGTATTAGAGAAATATGAACACTGACATATGATGACTGTAAGGAACTATTAATTTCTGTATAGGACAAGAATATCATGGTTATATTTTAGAAATTCATGTTGGATTATCTATAAATAAAGTGATATAACATTGCATAGTATTTCAAAATAATTCCATGGTGGGGAGCAGAAGGTAAGTGAGAAGAAAAATGAAATCATGTTGGTAGTGACTGATAACTGTTGAGAACGGATGATGGATATATGGAGGTTCACAATATATTTTTAGATTATATGTTATATTTGAAATTTTCTATGACAAGGGTTAACAAAAAAGAATAAGCGCCATTAGAAGACTTTTGAATCAAAAAGTTATACAGTTAAGCAGTTCTATATATAAATTATGTGAGCAGATTTCATTCTTTTATCTTTTTGTATTAAAAAACTCTTATGTATTTTTCCATAAGAAACATTTAATTATAGAAAACAAAATACTAAGTTTTCAGTTGTCATATGATCTTTTCTACAAAATATCCCTCTATTTTTTAAAAAATAAATTTATGGGTAATCAACATGTTTTAGCCATAGACAGGAATATTCAATCAAGAAACATTTAATAACTCCAACAGACCAATGCACAAAGTATGAATCCTACCCTTAAGTAACACATCATGTAATGAAAGAGTTTGAAGTCTACTATTCAATTACAGATTCACTTCTTTTAATGACTGTGTTGAACATGCTCTTAGAATTTTACAGCTGTATCCTGAATAGCTGACTTAATAAGATTTAGTTATCAGAATCAGATGAACATTATTTTTACTGAAAACCATGGATAGTAGTAAATTAGATAGCTAGAGAAACTTTTGAAAGCACTTATAAGGTAATTCAACCCTATGACCATTACAGAGGCACTTTTGGAAATATTTAGGATGTTTCCTAGGCTGCTTTTATATAAAAGGTGATATTCTGAGTAACTCAAATGGACAACCATACAAAGACTAAAAATTAAACACTGAAGAATGCCACTTTCCTAATTTAGCTTTTGACAACTGAGAAAAGCTTATTATTTTAGTTCAAGTACTCTGCAGAAAATTTTTCCACATACTTTCCTTGGAAAGTATAAAAAACAATGTCTATCAAAGCTTATTGTTCCATTTCTTCCAAACCTTATATAAAAAATTACAGAATTTAATAGTATGTCCCTGGCTCCATGTCTACCTTTTATTATCCTTAGGGGAAAATAACCTGGGATATTTTAGATTAAAAAGGTGTCCTTCAGCCTCTTAATTCTGAGGCACCACAATTCAGAGTGATTCATAGCAGCTGTGAATAAGGAATGTCACTAAAATAGTGAGATGGCTTGAACCACTTTGGAAATTAATGGACTGACTGTGATATACTGGCGCCTCTTTCATACATCTATAATTGGAGAGCCAATTTATTTTCAATCATTCCAAGCTCTGTAATTATAGAGCATCATCGTTGTCTGTTTAACATTCATAGGGGAAGCTGTCACATGAATGCTAGCCAAGGACCAATATTTTGCAATTGAGATATACGTACAAAATATGAGAAAATATAAAAAGGCCTGGTTTGTTTCTCAAGGCCCGAGCCTTAGCCAAGCTGGGTAGAATTAAATGAGGCAGTGGAGCTGCTCATGGATTTTTAAGTCATGAAAGTTGCTTTTGAATGTATCATCATTAATTACATTGAGAGAAGAAAAACAAAGAATGACAACAGGCAATTGTTCTACTTATTCAAAGATGACATTTCAATAGATACTGCTTAAGCATTTACTATATGTCTACCATTCTGATAGACATTGGAGATACTAACATGAAAATGAAATAACACACATATTCAGAACAATGTTAACATACTGACAGGTCATTATGTACTCCACACCAGGACTCTTACAACGGTATCTTCTCTGCAGTCAACAATGAAGAGACAACTTACAGAATGGGGGAAAATATTTACAAAATACATTTTAAAAAATTTTTAAAAGATAATATATAATATGCATATGCAGAAGTATAGATGAATATACACTAAAAAGAACAAATAGAAAGTGGGAAATTTTCACTTTCTTTTTTTAACTTTTCAGTATTGTCTGGTTTTTTAGTAGTAAATATGCATTTTTTTTTATAGAGTTAGACAGTGAGAGAGAGAGAGACAGAGAGAAAGGTCTTCCTTCCATTGGTTCACTCCCCAAATGGCCACTACGGCTGGCGCGCTGCACCGATCTGAAGCCAGGAGCCAGGTGCTTCCTCCTGGTCTCCCATGCGGGTGCAGGGCCCAAGCACTTGGGCCATCCTTCACTCCCGGGCCACAGCAGAGAGCTGGACTGGAAGAGGAGCAACCGGGACAAAATCCAGCGCCCCAACCAGGACTAGAACCCAGGGTGTCAGCGCCGCAAGCACAGGATTAGCCTGGTGAGCTGCAGCACCAGCCAGTAAATATGCTTTGTAAAATCAGAAAAATATTAATGCTGTTGCCAATCAAACAAAAGAGATTAGTGTCTAGAATATATAAGGAACTAAAAAAAAATAACAAAAAACAATCCAAATAATAAAATTGAAAATGGGCAAGTACCGTGAATAGATATTTCTAAAGGAATAAATTCAAATAGCCAAATTTATGAAAAATACTGAACATCATTATCTGTCAGGGAGATGCAAATCTAAACCACAATGACATATCATCTCACCTCAGCTGGAATGGCTGTTGTGCAAAAGACAAAAAATAACAAGATCTAGCAAGAATATGGAGAAAAGGGTACTCTTAAATACTGTTTGTGGGAATGTAAATTAGTACAGCCATTCTGGAGGCAGAATGGAAGTTCCTCAAAAAGCTAAAACTATATCTACCATATGACCCAACCCTCCCAATCTTCTGGGTAAATATCCAAGAGAAATGAAATCGGTGTGTCAGAAGTACCTTCACTACCATGTTTATTACTGCACTACTGACCATTGCTAAGATGCATATAATGGGTAAATGGAAAAAGAATTATGACAAAAATATAAATACACATGCAAAATGAAATAATATTCAGCCACAATAAAGCAATGTCATCATTTGCAACAAAATGAATGGATCTTAAAGGTATATTGTTAAGTGAAATAAGTCAGACACAAAGACAAATATTGCATATTCTCACTAACATAAGAAAACTTACACAGTATATCTGAATAAGGTAGAATAGTGATAACTGGAGTTTGGAAAGCGGGGAGTGGAGAAGTAAGAGGATAGAGGAAGATTGGGTATTGGGTACCAAAACCTATTTAGGGAGAAGGAGTAAATTCTAATGTTCTACAGTACAAGGTGTTACTATAGTTCAAAATTAGCTGTTGCATATTTTATGATGAACCAGAACAGAGGAGCATGCACACTTTTTACCAAGTAAAAAGTAAATGATGGGGGCTGTCACTGTGGTGTATCAGGTAAAGCCACCATCTGCAGCACAAGCATCCCATTTGGGTGCCTATTCAAGTCCCAGCTGTTTCACTTCCGATCCAACTCTGCTATGGCCCAAGAAAGCAGTAGAAGATGGCCCAACTCCTTGTGCCCCTGCACCCACATGGGAGACCTGGAAGAAACTCCTGGCTCCTGGCTTCAGATTGGTCCAGCTCCTGCTGTTGCAGCCACTTGGGGAGTGAACCAGCAGATGGAAGACTTCTCTCACTCTATGCCTCTCCTTCTCTCTCTCTGTAACTCTTTCAAATAAATAAATAAATCTTTTTTAAAAAAAGATGAGTATATGAATGTTTAATGACTCTCACCTGATTTGATATTAGTGCTTATTGTGTCATACTGTGTATATAGATTGAAGTATCTCACTGTATCATATAAATATGCAAAATTAAAGTAACAATAATAAAGAAAATATAAATGCTAGAAATTAAAATGGAATATTGGATTCTGTTGTTTTCATTTCAAATATGGTGATACAAAGGCATAGATGCATAAAAGGCATAGTTATAAAAATTCTTATAATTCTGGAAACCAAAAGTAGCTTGAAATCTCAGATTCAAACAACTTCTTTTTTAAGATTTATTTATTTATTTGAAAGGCAGAATTACAGAGAGAGAGAGAGAGAGAATTTTCCATCTGTTAGTTCATTCCCCAAATGGCCACAATGGCCTGAGCTAGTCCAGGCAGAAGCCAGGAGCCAGGAGCTTCTTGCTGGTCTCCCACGTTGGTGCAGGAACCCAAATAATTGGACCATCTTCCTCTGCTTTCCCAGGTGCATTAGCGGGGAGCTAGAACAGAAGTGGAGCAACTGAGAGTTGAACCAGTGCCCATATGGAATGTCAGCATTGCAGGTCATGGTTTTGCCCCCTACACCATAGCACCAGCCCCACGAACAACTTTTTATTGAAAAAAAAATATTTTTCCCAACCTATGAACGCTAAGGCAGCCTCAGGTGTCCCATCCATCTGCCCCCTTAATACCAGCTTGTGTTAACTTCTGAGATTCAGTTATATCATATTACTTCTACTTTACACAACTGCAGGCTGTCTTATCCATAGGGATATCCTCAATGCCAACACTGCAACGAGCTCACAATAAGGATTCAATAATTATTTGTGGAAATGGTGAGTTAATAAGTGAAATTGCCTTTTGTAACATCTTTTGCATATATCAGCTTTTTTCCATCCCATTCCTACTACTTACAGATCCTCAGCCTGTCTTCCACTCTGTAGTTTTACTGTAATGGAGGATTAAATCTTCCCCAAATGCCACAAAATCTTCTCCAAAGCATTCAATTATTTCTCCATTATTTAGAAAATAAAATATCATCTCCTTAAACTGGTGTCAAGGACTATGCATAATTCCTTTGTAATTTACCTTTGTAACCTCACTCTTCTTATTATGAAATAAATGTGTTTTCTATAAAAATCAGTTAATAATAAGCATGATTTTTATATTTGTAAAATTTGAACTTCAATTCATCAAATAGTCCCAACTCAAATGTCATATTTTGTACTTGTTATGAATATTATAATGGGAATTTTATGAGTACTTAAAAACACAATAATAACTACTTTAACTGAGTTAGAAAATAATTGTACATCATTAAATCAAGAAGAAATAGTCTATATGAGAGAATACAAACTGGAAAAGGTTGCCAGCACATAGGCAGAAGTACAGGACAAGAATTTTAATCAAATTCCATATCAAAAGTCCCCATTCCTGCCTAGGAACAGCAAGATTGACTAAGCTGTCTGAGCCCAATTCTGCACTGAGAAGATAATGCAACCTTCTGCTGAAATTGGCTAGTAAACATGAATCTATGTGAACAACTCAGAGCTAAGCACTAATAGTGACTAACTAGTGGTAGATGCATATGGGCAATTGGAATAATAACTGTTAATATCAATTTAAATTAGGGATTTTATTTTTATTACTAGTAAAGCACAGTGACAATTATGAAGTGTGATTCATATGAGTAAATCTATAATTGCATTTATACTGGTGATCTAATAAGAAAAGATAATCTAAAACGATAAATTGCTATGGGTAGGAAAAGGATATGAAACTAACAACTATTTAGTTCCCTTGTTTTTCACCAACTCTTCTAGCTCCTTTACATGCATTATTCCACTTTATCCTCACAAAAGCCCTAAAATTAGTGTGATTAACAGATATTAGTAAAAAAGTTCATCAAAGATGTACAACTTGCCCAAGGTCAACTGGCTAATAGAGTCAGAGCTGGAACTCGAACTCAAGTATTTCAGACTGAAGGGTTGTATGTCATTCATTTCATTAAATTTTGTGGGAAAACGATAAACAACTGACTAGAGATGCTATGAAGTGAAATGTGGATTGCTCAAATTCTTATGAAGTAATAAGGCTGAGGAACAAACTATTTTATAGAGAACAGCCTTGAGGGAAGCCCCTCTATGTAGAACACGCATCCATCCATTCACTGGTACTGGCACCGACATTCCAGCTGTTCCCCTGTGACAATGCCAGGACATTCTGGATGAATTTTGGTAAAGGTGAATTATCAGTGCAGAAGGGGCAATGTTGTGAGTGAATACGGATAAGAGGACAAATACGCTAATGAACAACAAGTGGAAAAACAGCCACTGAAGGCTGGGCATTCAGCTTAGTGGTGAAGATGCGCTTAAAACACCTGAATCCCATATCAGAGTGCCTGGGTTCCAGTCCCAGCTCCAGCTCCTGACTCCACTTTCTTGCTAATGCACAGCCTAAAAGGCAGCAAGCAATGGCTGAAACAGTTGAGTTACTACCACCTAGCGCCTGGCCCTACCTTCATTATTGCTGACAAATGGGGAACAAAACAGCAGATAGAAACAATCTCTCTCTCTCTCTCTCGCTCGCTCTGTATTTCTCTCCCCAATAAATGAAATAAACAAATAAAAATTTAAAATCTATTAAAATCAAAATTCTAAAAATGTTGTGCTTTATCAAAATCTTCGTTATCAAAGTATTTAGTTACTAAAAGAGTATACATATTCTATATTTTACTAGATGTACATATTAGATGTTTTAATTTCCTAAGAGATAGAAGAAATAATACAGCATAGAACATCTCTGGATACAAAGACTTGTATTTAAAAAGAAGAAACTGGTAATTACTATATTTTAAACTATTTAAAAATAATATATCCTATGTTCTCTATTAAAACCATATTTAGTTTGAAACTACCATAAGCTTCAGAAACAAGGAATACCCATCACCGATTTTCCACTAAGATCTCTATTATGTTTTCCTGTTATAGTGGGAACATAATATGATAAAGGGAGAGAATGAATAAACAAGTGACTACATTTAGAGTTTTAATTAATATATTTATATTCAAGTGAATTACAAATATGTCTGTTTGATTCTTTGCATAGTCAGCTTTTTTTAATCAACCACTGGAAATAAATTCAAAAGACAAGATTATCAAATCAAATTAGGAGGACGCTACTGAGGACAATAGAATCAAACTTCTTAACTGCCCTGTAAGGCAAGCCAAATTGTCAAGATGAAATTTAATAAAGATAAATGTAAACAATCCACTGACCTTATGAAAATGAACTATAAAAGCACATTGTGATTAAGATATTAAGCAACTGTCATTTATGTATTAAAGGCCTAGACAAACATTGACAGTAAGCTCAATATTAGTTAATATTGTGACATGAAGATGCTTAATTTAATCTTGAACTACAGTGTTAGAAGTGTAGCATTCATGGCCGGCACCGTGGCTCACTTGGCTAATCCTCTGCCTGCGGCGCCGGTACTCTGGGTTCTAGTCCCAGTTGGGGTGCTAGATTCTGTCCCGGTTGCCCCTCTTCCAGTCCAGCTCTCTGCTGTGGCCCGGGAAGCCAGTGGAGGATGGCCCAAGTGCTTGGGTCCTGCACCTGCATGGAAGACCGGAGGATGCACCTGGCTCCTGGCTTCAGATCGGCGCAATGCGCCGGCCGTAGCAACCATTTGGGGGGTGAACCAATGGAAGGAAGACCTTTCTCTCTGTCTCTCTCACTGTATAACTCTGCCTGTCAAAAAAAAAAAAGTGTAGCATTCAAATAAAAAAGATAATTATTCTATTATGTTTTTTGCTGATCACATAAGTATTATTTCTAATCATGAACAAAAGACTGAGACACGGTGAAGCAATTTCTAAAAACAAAATAAAAGGACAAACATTTATTTAATTAAGAAAGCCTAAGAAAATACCAAAAGCTGTCCTTTCCTGCTAGAAAGATTACAACAAGGAAGCCAGGCTATCCAAAGGCAGAGTATAGACCTAAGACAAATGCAAGAGAAGATGAACACATTCCAATGGATCCTACTGAGAGGCATGGATTCCTATGCTTCAGCATAGGTGAAAAACCACAGATTTTCATTAAATGAATAGGGTTTGCCCTGGTAAGCTGACTTACCCCTTGTGGGGAGCAGTCTAGAACAATCCTTTTCTGCAGGGAGATAGGCGTTTCCTGTATTCTACAGATTATTTACCCAACTCCTACATCTGTTCTAAGAGCCTAGTTTCTCAGTAGTACTTTCTGGAAAACCAAGAATTCCTCACCCTCATTGGAGGACTTGGGATTCTGTTAAGCTGTTCTCGTTTTCATGCATGAATAGATTTCCCTCAACCATTGCTACTCAAATCTACCATATTGGACTAAGATCATGGCACATATCGGATTTTTCCCTAGAAGCTTTCAATCTGTCTAGTATTGTATTCCAGGAGATGGAATATTAACCCCTATATTTGATTTCCCTGACAAACTTTCCCCACTTCCTTGCCAAGGTTTTGAAACTAAGGAAGGTCAGAGATCCTATGTGGGGAGCCTGTACAGAGTGACTCCCATTGTTGATTTAACAATTGGCACTCTTATTAGTGGCGTCAGCAATCACCCAAGGCTCTTGCCATGAGCTGTCTAGGCTATGGAAGCCCCTTGAGTTCACCAAGTTCACTGAACTTGTTTAGTCAAGGCCGTATCACAGTGGAGGTTCCTTCCTCCCTTCGGAGAAAGGCACCTCCCTCCTTGATGGCCTGTTCCTTCGCTGGGGTCTTGTTCACCAGGATCTTTCATTTAGATTGCTTTTGCCACCGTGTCATGGCTTTCCATGCCTGTGAGACTTTCATGGGCCTTTTAGCCGGATCCAATCTCTGTCCTTAATGTGTTTTACTATGAAACTTAAAAACAACACTACTAGTCAAACAATACCCTATACCTTGTGTGGTTGTGTGAGTGCAGCCTGTTGAAACCCTTGCTTAGTATATACTAAGTTGATCTTCTGCATATGAAGGTAATTGAAAATGAAACTCGATGAAGGGCGGGATGGGAGAGGGAGTGGGAAAGGAGAGGGCCGCGGGAGGGAGGGAGGTTGGGGGGGGGGGGGAGCCACAACAATACAAAAGTTGCACTTTGTAAATTCACATTTATTAAATAATAATTTTTAAAAAAAGAAACTAAGGAAGAATTCTCTTAAGTCTCTCATCCCTTCTTGCTCCATTACAAATTCTATCCTTCTTCACACACCAGAAAAATATTCTCCTTCGTGTGTGACAAAAACTTGCTCCAGGTGAAATTTCTTCCTTCTTTAAACTACGACTATGCTGTTAAAAAGAAAATTTGTGTTCTAGAATTCCACCTTGGCTTTTCATGTACAAAACACAATACTAGAAGAGAGGATGTGTTTTTCCTCTATCAATGAATCCTGATCCATAGAAGGAAAATAAAACACAGAAGTGAGAACAAAAAATAAAAACTAGTCTATAGTCTATTTTCATAGTAAGAATTTTTAAAACTCAAGCCCAATCAATGATTCATCTACTCTTTATTGTGTTCTATCTTTGAAATAAATCAATGAATGCTATTGATTCCAATAGTGATTAAGCAGTCATATAAAATAGAGAAACTAAGGATTATAAGAAATACTGGATAAATATTTTTATTGAGTTGAATTCTATCAAATGGTTTCTTCTGTTTCTATTAGGATAAACATAAAGCTTTAGTCCTTAATATAAGCACATTAAATTAATTGATTTTTGAAATGTTAAGCCAACTCTATATTTATGCTCTGGAAGTAAATCTCAGTTGGTCATGATATATTATTATATTATCTTTTTGTGTATTGCTAATCTCAATTTCTTATTTAGATTAGGATTTTGCTTCTGTGATTATTTTTTTCTTAATTCTCACAATAGCAACATTATCCTGGTTTTGTTATTTTCCCATTCATAAATGAGGGATCTGAGGCCTACTGAGACTATTAAGCAATTTATTCAAGGTCATGCAACAGGAAAATGGAGTTCTTGGATTTTCACCCAGAAGTGTCTGATTCCAAAACTCAGGCTCGTTCTAGTATACTACACATAAAGCAGCATTTTTCTGGTTCTGGGTGAATTAAGTTCAGATTTCTCACACAAGACACTTAGAGAATGCCCCAATTCTATTTTCCTGTATATTTTCACAATGTGATGGAGTGTGTCAAGGGAACTGGAAGGCAAAACAGTTAATGCAAGAAGGGGGACACAGGGCTTCTTGAACTCTGGCTCTGCCCCTTAACCAACCATGGAATTTTAACCTCACCGGGTCTCAATTGTCTATGTAGAAAATGAAACTAAGACATTGGGTTTATGGTTCAGCACACAAAGAGTTTAAAGGCCATCACTCCATCGTTAACAACAAATCAAAAGCCAAACAGAAAAATGCAACACCTCTTCTTAGATTCATCAAAAATAGAGTTTTAGGATAAATCATTTGCCCTCAACATGGGGGAGGCAGATGCAGAGAAATAAAACTTAGTAGAAACTAAGTAATGGGGAAAAAAAAAAAAAAAACAAGCAGAAACTTGTGTGGTAACCAGTACTGGGCACAAAAGGGTGAACTGTAGTAACTGGATTACCAGATATCTAATGCACATCACAAGCTCTAGGGCAACTACTAAAAAAGTATTTTTTAGAAAAGTATAATGAACGTGTTAATAAAGGACAGAAAATGGAATTATATAAAATGCTTAACTAAAATCCTAAAAGGAACAAAAAGAATGGAAGACAAAAATAAGGACAAAGGATAAGTACAAGTTTAAAATCTTTGGATATATTAACCCAGCTATATCAATAATCACACTAAACATCAATCTTTTAAATATATTAGTTAAAAGTAATTTTCTGAGTCAAAAGCTGGAGTCAATTAGATTCCGTTTATAATAAGCCCACTTTAAATACAAAGAAAGATGTATGTTAAAAGTAAAATATAGAGGAAAATATGCCATGATAACACTAAACAAAAGAAAACAAGGATGCACTAAATTAATTAATATGAAGCAAACTTCAAGATAAAGAAATTTACCAGGAATAAAGGAGGTAATTACAAAATGATAAAGGGGTCAATTCTCCAAGAATATTTAACAATCCTTTATATATACATGCCCAGAAAGAGGGTGTAATCACTATTATAATTGGAGAATTGGGGCCCAGCACTGTGCATAGCAGGTAAAGCTGCTACCACCAGCGTTGGCATCTCATAAGAGCGCCGGTTCTAGTTCTGACTGCTGCTCTTCCAGTCTAACTCTCTGCTATGGCCTGGGAAAGCAGTAGAAAATGGCCCAAGTCCTTGGGCCTCTGTACCCGCATGGGAGACGTGACTCCTGACTCCTGGCCTCAGATCGGCACAGCTCCAGCCACTGCAGCCAACTGGGTTATAAACCAGTGGATGGAAGACCTTTCTCTCTCTGCCTCTGCCTCTCTGTACTCTGAGTTTCAGATAAATAAATAAATCTTTAAAAAAATAATAACTGGAAACAAATACCCCTTTGTCAAAAATGCACAGACTCATCAAGCAGAAAATAACAAAGGCATAGTTTTATTCAACTGTATCATCAATCAACCACATTGTATCTACAGACTTCTGTATACAACAGCAATAGAGTATACATTCTTCCAAGTGCACATGAAACACTCACCAAGACAGACTATACTCTGGACCATAAAACACACCTTAACAATGCAAAAGAATATAAATCATTCAATGTTTTCTCTAAGACCACAGTAGAATTAAACCAGAAATCAATAATCAGTACAAGGAGATTAAATAACACATTCTACATAACATGAATCAATGAAAAATTTTAAAAAACTTATTAAAGGTGAAAATACAGTCTAATCAAAATTTGTGAGATGCAATAAAAAAGTGCCTAGAGACAAGTTTATAGAATTGAATCTATTTCTAGAAAAGACGAAAGAATTAAATCAATAGTATGAACTTCATGTTGAGAAACTAGGCAAAGGTAGGCAAATTAGATTCAAAATAGGCAGAAGAAAATATATCATATATATTAAAGCAGAAACAGTGGACTTGACATATGAACTCAATTGAAAAAAAATCAACAAAACCAAGAGAATTTTTTAAAAGTATATCAATGCAGGGGCTGGCATACGGATTAAGCTGCAACCTGGGATGCCCATGTTCTGCACTGGAGTGCCTGGGATAGATTCCTATCTCCACTTTCCACCCAACGTCCTGTTAATGTGCACAATGGGAGGCAGCAGATGAAGGCTCAAGTACTTGGGCTGCTGCTATTCATATGGTAGATCCAAATGGAATTAGGTCCTGGATTTGGCTTGACTCAGCCTCATTTTTGAAAAAAAAAAATATTGATAAGCCACTAGTCAGGCTAAGTGAGAAAAAAAAGTGACATAAATTACTAAGATAATCAATTTAGGGATGTATTTCACTACAGATCCCAAGGACATTAAAAAGATAACAAAGGAATACTCTGAGGAAATTTGTGCCTACAAATTTGATAATAACGAATAAAATTGTTACATTTCATGAAAATACTATCTGTCAAAGGTAACAAGAGAAGAAATATAGAATCTGAACAGATTTATGTCAACAAAGGAAGCTGAGAAACTGACATTGTGGCATAGCAGGTTAAGGCATACCTATGGGCGCCAGTTCATATCCCAACTGCTTCCCTTTCTATCCAGCCCCTGGATAATGGCCTGGAAAAAGCAATTGAAGGTATATCCCAAGTGGTTATAAACTTGCCACCCATGTGGGAAACCCAAAAAAAGCTTCTAGTACCTGGCTTCGGCCTGGCCCAGCGCTGGCTATTAACAGTCATCTGGGGAGTGAACCAGTATTCTCTCTCTGTCTCTCCCTCTCTTTCTTGACTGGTTTTCAAATAAATAAATAAATCTTCAAAAAGAAAAATTGAAATGATAATTAATGGCATCCCCCAAAAAAGAAAGCACCAGTCACAAATGAGTTCACTGGTTAATTTTACCAAATACTAAAGGACGAAATTTAGCAATGCCCTACAATCTCTTCCAGAAGATGGAAGCAGAAATAATACCACCTAACTTATTCTAGTTGACAAGCATTACCCTAAGAGCAAAATAAGACATTAAAAGAGAAAACTTCAGACTAATATCTCATATGAAAATGGACACCAGAATTCTCAACAAAATCTCAGCAAATCAAATCTAACAATGTATGAAAAATAATTATAACCCACACAAAACTAGGATTTATCTTAGGTATCAAAGCTGACTCAACACTCGAAATTTAATTATCGTAATCCATCAGAACAATAGTTTAAAAAGGAAACAATTATTATATTGGTAGATGGAGGAAAACTATTTGATAAAATCCTTCACCTCCTCGTTTAAAAAATTCATAAGAAACTAGCAACAGAACCCAAATTCAAACTTAATAAAAACGTCTACAAAAAACTCAAAGCTTTCCTAGTAAAATTAGAAACAAGGCAGAGATATTCTTTATTTTTTACCTAGAAACCTTTTGTTTAAGTTATACAAACTTCATACATTTTATATACAAATATAGGAACACTGTGATTCTTCCCACCCTACCCTCCCTCCTGCCCACACTCCCACACTTCTTCCTTCTCCCTCTCCTTTTCCCACTCTTATTTAAAATTAACTTTATACACACAAAATTAATCTGCACTAAGTAAAGGGTTCAGCAAATAATATGAAAAAAAAAACCTGTTCCTTAAAAGTTGAGACAAGGGCTATTCAAAATCATAGCATTGTTAAGTGTCAATTTCACTACTTCTTAGGTACCCTATTAGTTACCACAGATCAGGGAGAACATATGGTATTTGTCCTTTTGGGACTGGCTTATTTCACTAAATATAATATTTTCCAGTTGCTTCCAATTTGTTGAAAATGAAAGGATTTCATTTATTTTTACCACTGTGTTGTATTCTATGGTGTATTTATACCATAATTTCTTTTTTTATGTATTTGTATGTATCATGTAAAAACAACACTTGGAACACAGTAATTCTTCCCACCATACCCGCCCTCCCACTCACTCTCCCACTTGTCTTCCTCTTCCCTATTCTGTTTAGTCTGAGGAAGAAAAAGAAAGATAAAGAAAGAAAAAAAAAAGAAAAAAGAAAATAATTTCTTTATCCAGTCTTTTTTTTAAGCTTTATTTTATTTATTTATTTGACAGGTAGAGTTACAGACAGTGAGAGAGAGAGAGACAGAGAGAGAGGTCTTCCATTGATTCTACAGCCAGAACTGCACCGATCTGAAGCCAGGAACAAGCACTTGGGCCATCCTCCACTGCACTCCTGGGCCACAGCAGAGTTGGACTGGAAGAAGAGCAGCCAGAACTAGAACAGGAACCCATATGGGATGCTGGCGCCGCAGGCGGAGGATTAACCAAGTGAGCCATGGCGCCGGCCCCTATCCAGTCTTCAGTTGACAGACATCTGAGTTGATTCCATATCTTAGCTATTGTGAATTGAACTGCAATAAACATGGAGGTACAGAAAACTCTTTCATATGCTGATTTCATTTCCCTTGGGTAAATTCCCAGGAGAGGGATGACTGGGTTATATGCTAGCTCTATATTCAGATTTCTGAGGTATCTCCATACTGCCTTCCACAGTAGCTGTCCAGGTTTACATTCCACCAACAGTGGATTAGGATAACTTTTTCTCCCACATCCTTGCCAGAATTTATTGAATTTTGGATGAGAGCCATTCTAAATGGAGTGAGATGAAGCTTCACTGTGGTTTTGATTTGCATTTCCCTGATGGCTAGAGATCCTGAACATTTTTTCAAGTATCTGCTGGTCATTTGAATTTCCTGTCTTGAAAAATGCCTGTTTAACTCCTTTGCCCATTTCTTAACTGGACTGTTTGTTTTGTTGTTATTGAATTTTAGCTCTTCATAGATTCTGGATGTTAGTCCTTTATCAGTTGCATAGTTTGCAAGCATTTTCTTCCATTCTGTCAGTTGCTTCTTCACTTTGCTGAGTGATTATTTTATGCAGTACAGAAGCTTCTCAGCTTGATGTAATCCATTTGTCAATTTTGGCATTCATTGCCTGTGCTTCTGGGGTCTTTTCCAAAAAGTCTTTGCCAATGCAGAGTTTCCCCAGTGTTCTCTAATGATTTGATGTTATCAAGTCATAGATTTAGATCTTTGATGCATTTTGAGTGGATTTTGGGTAGGGTGTAAGGTATGGGTCTAGTTTCATACTTCTGCACACAGAGATGCAGTTTCCTCAGCACCGTTTGCTAAAGAAATTGTCCTTGCTCCAGGGATTGACTTTGACTCCTTTGATAAATGTAAGTTGCATGTGGATGCGTAGATTGAGTTCTGCTGTTTCATTGTGTTCCATTGGTCTACGGGTCTATTTTTGTGCCAGTACCAGGCTGTTTTGATTACAACTGCCCTGTAGTATGTCTTGAAATCAGGTATTGTAATGCTTCCAGCTTTGATTTTTAGGTAATTAGTAATTCAGGGCCTCTTATGTGTCCATATAAATTTTAGCATCATTTTTTCTATATCTGAGAATGGGTGTTCTGAATTTCCATATGAATTTCAATATTTTTTTTTAGATCTGAGAAGAATGTCCTTGATATTTTGATTGGAATCGCATTGAATCTTTAAATTGCTTTAGTTAGTTTGGACATTTTGATGATATTGATTCCAATCCATGAACATGGAAGATTTTTCCATTTTTTGTGTGCTCTTCAATTTCTTTATTTAATGTTTTGTAATTTTCATCATAGAGATCTTTGGCATCTTTGGTTAAATTTATTCTATGATATTTAATTTTTTTGGAACTATTGTGAATGGGATTGATCTTAGAAGTTCTTTCTCAGCCATGGCATTGTCTTTGTACAGAAAGGCTTTGATTTTTGTTCTTGACTATAACACCTTACTGAGAATTAGAAAGGCTGCTATTTCAAAACAAAGCAAAACAAAATATCTAGGCTATTAGTTAGCATCGATTAAGGCACGTGTTTGCATTTTCCAGAAGACTCTCCATGACCCTGGACAAGTTATTAAATCTCTCTCTGTAACAATGTTTCATTCCTTTTAAAATGAGATCTATGCTACCCTCAGAAATAATAATAATAATAATAAAAGCAATAGGACATTAAGTGCCTGTGGAATTTCTGGAAAAGAGACTAAGAAACTATCAGCTAGGCATGGTAACTAACAGCTTAACAGTATTTACCAAAATGTTACGATTTTCCTGTATGCATCATTCTAAATTGCTTGTCTGTCTCACTAGTGTTTAGCAGCACAATGCAGTGAGAAGTTAATCTCACTTATCACTTCCTATGTGACCTTGAGTACATAATTTCTCTGAGCCTTGGTCTCCTTATATGCAAACTGGTAGTAATAACTATTCCATTGGGTTTCCATGAACATTAAAGAAGAAATAGAGTGGCTGAATTATATTCAATAAACATTGTTTTATCCTGAATAAATCAAAGTCAGAGAGTCCGCAGGTATTTTGCTACTTAGTGTTTTTCATTTTATTGGATTTTTTGGGTTTCATCAAACTGATGAGCAAGGAGAGAACTGGATTAGTATCCCTAAGACTACAGCCAAGAGGACAGCTTTCAGAAACAGAGGTGATCAGGCTGAGATGGTGAGGTATTAAAGTCAGAATAACAAGGTACTATAAGGAAATATCGATCAGGTTGGTGGCCTCAAGTATGGCTTCCCAACATGGTGGTACTAATCATTTCTCAGCAGACTTCTAGTTCAAAGTGTTGGTCACTTCTCATGATGGAATGAATAATGCCCCAAAGGTATAACGAGGTCCTGATCCTGGAATCTATGGTTATTATAAGGTAAGAAGGATTTTGTAGATGAGATTATGTTAAGTATCTTGAAATAGAAACACTAACCTGGATTATTCACTCATGCCTTTAAAATAACCATAAGTGACCTTATAAGAGAGAGAGAGAAAGGAAAGTTTGCCTCCAGAAGAGGAGACAGTGATGTGATGGCATACCAGATGTAAAGAGGAAAGGCAGCTGAAACATTTTTAGGGATGTGGAAAGCCCTTCAAAGGGAGAAGGAGTTCCTAAGTTTATGTTAATACTTCAAGTTAATCAGTTTCTTTTTACTTTACTCCAAAATAAGAATTACTGAAATCCATTTTATCCTTGTATAAGCCTGCAGTTCAGTCTTCCAGAAGAGGTGTTCTGTTCTAGGGAGCAGTTGCTAACCAATGACACATCTGTGGGATAAAAAGATTCTATAATATGGGATTTATATCCAAGACAGCAGCCACTAACCACATGCGGGTTCTCTGTGTTGTTTTTCATTTCATTTGAAAGACAAAAACAGGCAAACAGATAGAAAGAGATCTTCCAATCGTTGGTTCACACCCTACAAGAGCCCACAACAGCTGGGGTGGGCCAGGCCAAAACCAAAAGCCTGAAATTCAATACGGGTCTCCCACATGGGTGCCACGGACCCAGACACTCGAACCACGACCTACTGCCTCTCAGGGTGTATACCAGGTAGAATAGAAGCAGAGGATCCTGGACTTGAACCAAGCAGTTCAATGTGAGATTCAGGCACCAAATAACTGCCACCTCAGTGGGTTCTGAGCCTGTGAAAAGTAGCTGGTGCAAATGAAGAAATTGAATTTAATCTAATTAATTATTGATTGAAATTTAAATTGAATTAGCCACATGAAGTAAGTGGCTACTATATTAAATAATGCAGCTATAAAGGATTTTTTTTTAATGCAGAGTTAAAAATGTTTCATTTTCCTTTACTTTCTTTCTTCTTCATCCACAGTCTATCTGGGATAGATCCAGCAAAGTAGATAGATACAATATTGCCTGAGCACAGCAATAATTATCTAAAAACAGAGAGAATTCCCACTCCAATACCACCCTTCTCAGAAAATATAGATCATTTAACACCTCAAATAATGTCACCACATGCTTAATAAGGAACAATAGTAAACATGGTGTTTTGAGGCTTAACCTATATTTCTCCTCTTGCTCCTTTTCCTATGAAGTATATTAGCCTAATATATTTTATTAAATTATATATTACATAATATACAAAATCCTATATATTCATAATATGTAAAATCATTGTACATTCTTTTGTTACAATCATTTTCAACAGTAATTCTCTATATTTTCAAGGCAGTGAGAACCACAATATCTAATATCTATGATGTTGCAAAATGATAATTTCCTTAGTGAAAAGTGAATTGTCAGCAATATTAGCCCTACAAAACAAGGAAAATCAGAAAACAGCTAACAGTTTAGAGTTGGTAGCAGGTAAAGGAAGGCTCTGACTTCATAGATTGCTTCCCAAAAGAATTTTTTAAATTCTGATTTCAAGTCAAGACTTTTCACTGTTAATATTTTGTTATAAAGTAATATGTCAATGTTAAGTTTCCCTACTGAAAGACAGCAAGACCTTGTAGTGCTCACTTGCACCAACAATGGGAACTAATTGGATAAGAAATTATTGTTTAGTGACTTTGTAACTGACGTAAGTGGGAAAATAACACTTTAACTAATAACTTGTTAAATAACATCTAATTTAACTTTGTGTGTGTGCATGTGTGTAAGACACAGAGAGAAAGAAGAATGAGAGAAAGAGAGAGAGAGAGAGAAATAGAGAGAAAATGTGTGGTCCAGCTAGGTGGATATATATATATATATATATATATTCCCATATATATATATATATATGAATATAAGATTTAAACATTGAGACTCTGCCATTTTCAAAAAGGCTTAGTTTCACAAAACACAGAATTGAAATTATCTTAACACAGTTTTATGAGAAAATTATCAAATACTAAACCCTAATATCAAATTTTCTGTTGTATGCACACATTTGTAATGAGAATGACAACTTTGCTGAATTAGAGCTCATAGAGATCATTTGACAGTAGACAAGAAGACAACACAAACAAAGCAATCATTTTCAGAGTTCTTCCCCAGTTTAATTTCAGAAGGGGAAAAATAATCTTTTGAGTCATTTTAGATGTTAGCAATGAGGCTCTACCACTTCTTGAGCCTCTTATTCTCTTTCTTCACTCCATGAAACATGCCAGGAAACCTATTTCATAGGTAAAATTAACTTCCAGTTCTTATGAACACTCGCTGGGACACTGTCCCATATGGTTTTTCACCCCATATTGATGATTACCTATTTTAGAGGAAATCTAGAAAAAATAACAGGGATATATAGTGACCACCAAAGCCTCCAAAAATGTATGGTTCTTCTCCCCAGAACATGATGCAAAATGACACATTTTCTCATTTGGTTCTCATAGACTTAATACAATAACTTTTTGAAATTGGTTACACGTCTACTAGATTTACAAAGATACAAAACCAGTGTAGTCATTCCTGGCCTTTTTTTTTTTTTTTTGTCTTATAGTAATTTTAAAGTCATTCAACTTATCTTCCTGTCCAAACTTTTATAAGACCCCTGCTAAAAGTAAGACCCCTGCTAAAAGTAAATATTAAAATAATTTTAGCAAGGGTTAAAAAGTTTGGCTGCTGACAGTAGCCATTCCTTAAGATAACTGTGTCTCCACCTGCCTGCAGAATAACCTTGGGAAACTGCCTTGTGAAGCTGCTCTGTGTCTGTGTAACGGTCTCACGCGATAACACTTGCAGGAGTCTGGAAAAGAGTTACAATAAGGTTCTGTGACTGAAAGGGCTAATCAAGAGACAAGATGGGGGAACTAAGGTTAACACTAACCAAATTTTTACTTCTGTATAATGGCTAAGCTTGTAAAACATGTGTTATTTTTAGAGAACAAAGAAGAACGGAAAGTCTCCAACCCCTTATCTTGTGACATACTAAGGTTTTACTGTTCTACTGCCATCCTCGTCCTTGCTTGCTTCAGCTGATAAGAAGAAACTGCCCGCGACCCCCATCCCAAGCCCCTTACCTAGCAACCATTAACTTACCCAATAAAATGCTAGTAACCTGTAGCTTGCCCAATAGAATTGTAACACAATCAAATATGCTAATGCTGTGGTTTTAAGCTTTAAATACTCTGTAAGCTATTGTTCGCGGCCGCTCTCTCTCTCTGCACCTTACCAGAGGGTGCTGCGGAGACGGCCCATTTGCAAATGTAATAAACTTTCCTCTTGCCTTTTGCATGGATTGGAGTGGAGTTTGTGTTTCTGGGGTCCGGTTTGTGGGTTTGTGGGACGCCTGCTTAAGGGGTCTTACACTTTGTAGACAGAGCCCATGACCTTGATGCCACCCATCCCCACCCCTATACATCTATAGGAGACTTATTCCACCACTCAAAAATAATTCCAGACCTATTCATTGAACTAACCCCTTACAGGTTTATTTTACAGACACAAAAAAACTATACCGATTTGTAAATCAAATATGTATGAAGTCAAGCACTTGTGACTGAGAGAATTTCTATGAGAATCACAGATTGATGCATGGGTGAGTTATTTGCATTCAGTGCAGTTGCATCTGCTGAAGCTAAGGTTAGCTGAGTTAGGCTAACAGGGTTCCCAAACGAGCAGCTCACATCCTACTCAAACACCAAATCATGTACCTCAGATTCCAGTCAAATACCTCTGTCCAGATGGTTTCAGTCTTCCAAGACCAAAATAAGGGCTGAAATGAATGATAAAACTAATAAGTGCTAAAAGTGATCATTTCCCAAACAAATTTTGCACAAGTAACAACTTAGAATTCTCAGCACTCTTGCCTTTCAATGTCCATCCTAGGTACCAACTTCAATGGGCAGAATATACAAGAACATATAAGTAAAGTTTTACTTTTATTATTGACAATATAACCAAATCAGTAGAAAATAAGCACTGTTCATGGCAGCCATCCCACTGGCCATGATATTTTATCATTCTGATACATAATTATAACTTTTCCTAGTCATTTAACGAAATAAGTCTCTCCTAAATCTTCCTCTGACTTTTCCCAAAGAAGAGTTATTTTAACATACATGGCTCCATTCTCTTGGATACTTACTTTATGTCACATTTGTCTCCTAGCATTATTATTAGGAATTGGAGGGTGCAAGGCTAGGGAATCAGGGAGGGGTATGGAAGTTTCAGAATTATGGAATTATTCACTCTAATTGTAGTGGACAGCTCTGTGGTCTTTTCCACTTTCTTCATATGGTCAAAAAATGCAAGACACCCTGCCAACTTGGGTCTAGTCTTATTTTGTCTGTCTTGTCAATCTGATCTTTTTTTTAATTTACTCACACAATTTATTGTAATGTACTAGATAAATTGAATGTCTTTCTGGTATCACAGCAGTGATTTCCTATGTGAACGTCTGCTGATGAATACATTACAGTCAACTATTACCATTATGTTTGCACGTATGTATGCCCAATGTAGGAACAACGTAGAAGGAAGGACCATGACTTATTTTTGGTTACATGATTAGAACATTCTTCAAAATAGATGCCCCAATTTATTTTAATGTGTTAATTAACTAAATGGCCAATTTTAATCACCACTCAAATAATATATAAAGTTACCCTACATAGATAAATAGTAATGTAGCAGGTATAACAAACATCCAATCTCTTCCTATTTTTTCTTTTCTAACTACTCTTATCAAGACAGAGTACTGTTATTCATTAAGTAAGGTTAGAAGGAGGGTTATTTTGGAAAGAATGTCAGACAGGAAATGTAGTATCAATTTCCAGCCTTAACCTAACTAGTGACTTGGTCAATTCACTTCCCATCTCTGGGCTTCAGTTTCCTCATTTTATCCTAGGGAATGCAGAGAAAAGGGATACATTTGGCTTAACTTTCCATTCTAGTGACATTCTGACTCTCAGGTAAGAAATAATTTCTTACAGTGAATAAGCTGCAGGAGGCATTAATATTGAAAAATACCTATGTAGACATTGCACTTCACAGTCATCCAATCCTTTAACTGTTGTAACTTCGTTTGAGCCTTGGAAAAGCCAACCAAGTTTTAGATAGTTTTTCAAGGTCACCCAGATGGTAAATGATGGAATTGGTCTTGAATTCTGGACTTCCAATCTAGAATCCCATGTTTTTAGTGATATAATATTTCCTTTCTATTTTGAAGCCCTAGCAGGAACTAATTTTGCTACATTTTCCTTTGCTGCCAGGCAATCACTCTAGGGAAAGCCATACTCATTATTTTTCTGAAGGGAAAACACAATGTTAACTCAGACAACATAATAATTTTATGGTTTGGATGAAAAAAAACTTTGCTCTTGTCAAATTCAATTTATATCACCAGACTAAATAAAAATTTTATGTACTAGTTGAAGGAAAAAATAGAAAATGTCCTGAGTGGACTTGCTTAAATTATCTCCCATTTGAATGAGTTCATTTCCCAGAGAGAGTTTCATCAGGCTTTTTAATTAAGAACAAATTGTTCATCTAGAGTCAGTAATTTGACAATGACCTCTTCTTAACACTCCCATCTAAGGTGACAGAAATAACAATGGGACTTTCAAATTTAAAGCATCTAGCTTTCAAAGATATGGAGCCCTTCATCTCAGTAACCCAATCAGGCAAAGAAGGTGACAGGCTCAAAGATGTTTAAGATATCTTAAGATATCTTAATTTACGCAGACATTCAGTAATATTTATAATTAAGTACATGTGTGCAATTATATAAATATCTAGATAGATAGATAGATAGATAGATAGATATCTGCACTTAAGCAATATTATATGAGCACGGGGGAAATGCAAAAGGATACTCCCTATGGTATTAACAGGATGCTGTTTCGGCAGCAGGTGGAAGTGAGGTGGAGGGAGGGTAAGATAGGACAATGGAAGAAGAGGGAAGAATTGAATTAAAAATAGAAAGCATGAGCAATATGATACCTTTTACTCTTTCAAGTAAGCTTTTCTTTAAATGTGTACAAGTCAGCATTTTAGGGGAAATAAACAACATGAGATATGTGAGGTACTAAAGCATTTGAGAGCTCTGAAGAGCAAATACTGCTGTCAGCAAGTTGTAGGAGATGAAACTGAAGAGGGTGGAGGAAAGAGGCACAGTGCAGAATACTAAGCAGCCTAAACTTTCTCCTGAGGACAAGGGAAAACCAGGAGGGGTCCAAGAGAGTGACTGGCTCAGACGTCATGAGTGTTCGGCAGATCACTATGTCGATGGTGCTTTAGTTTGATAGGGTGGAAGAGTATGAAATTAATGATTTAAATAAAGTGATGAGTTTCTATACAAGGACAGTGTCAATGGGAAGGGGTGGAAGAGAGTCATGGGGCCAGCTTTGTGGTATAATTGGTGAAGCTGCCGCATGTTTTGCTGGCATCCCATATGGGTGATGGTTTGAGTCCCAGCTGCTCCACTTCCAATCCAGCTCCCTAATAATGAGCCTAGGAAAGCAGCAAAGAATGGTGTAAGTGCTTGGGCTCCTGTAACCACATGGGAGACGCAGATAAAGTTCCTGGTTCCTGGCTCCTGGCATTCACCTGGCCCAGCCCTAATCATTGTGGCCATTTGGAGAGTGAACCAGAGGATGGAAGATTTCTCTCTCTGTCTCTCCTTCTCTCTGTAAACTCTGCCATTCAAATACATAAATAAATCTTTAAAGAAGAGGATGAGAGAGAGGGGGAGAGAGAGAGAGAGAGAGAGAGAGAACAGAAAAAAAAATAGCTACTGCTATAACCATTGCTATCTCCTTAACAGTGGACTTTACACATGCACTGACAGTATTACATGTTGCTACCACAATTACTCAACAGTGCTATTATTTATTCATTTTTATTTATGTGAAAGGCATAATGACAAGGGAGAGATAAAGAGAAACAGAGACAGATAGCTTGCAACAGCCAGACCTGGGCAAGATCACACAGGAACCAGGAACTCAATCCAGGTCTCCTACATGAGAGACAGGATTACAACCTGAGGCTGCTGACTCCCAGGATGAACAGGAGGGTGGAATCAGAGCTGAGTCAGTAATCAAGCTCTGGCACTCCAATAAAGGATGCGAACATCATAAGCAACATCTTAGCCACTTTTTTATCTTTTATCAGTAGGATCACCACTATTTCATCAGCACTTGATATCTACCATAAACCCATGTACAGTACTGCATTTTGTTTTCTCAGCTAATTATTATGACAACCCTGAAAGAGAGGCACTTAGCTTGGTAGTTGCCATTTGGAGCATTAGATAGGGCATTAGAAAGACATTGCCAAAGACTGCAGAATCAAACAGAAACAACCTTTTTCAATAAAAACCCGACCATGTCCTATAAGCTAACCTATGATGTGCATAAACTACCTAAATTGAAATTATTTAACATTAACTCATTAGAATCCAAATGTTCCCAGGTAAAATCACAAATTGTTTGATAGGAAATTCCACAGACATGCATGTTCTGAAGCCAAGATGTCTAACTCCTCCAGAAACCCACCTAGTTCACAAACTCTAACCTTGCCCAGAAAATACTCATTAAATTACATTCTGAAATCTGTCCATGACTAATTCCAGCTGTGAAAGTCCTGTAACCCTCCTAACTAATCACTAGAGAAATGCAAAGTATAAACCACAATGAGGTATCACCTCATACTAATGAGGACAGCTACTACTTTTTTACCATAAAAAGTTATTTTTTATTTATGTAACCTTTTATAAAGTAGATTTCATATTCATAGAAGGCTAAAAATTAAAACCAGTTTGCCACAATACAAGAGATATTTTATGATATTCTTAGTTTTGTTTTTTTAAAGGACTTATTTATTTATTTATTTGAAAAGCAGAGTCACTGGGAGAGAAAAAAGGAGAAATAGTGAGATCTTCCATTCACTGGTTTACTCCCCAAATGACCTCAACAACAGGAGTTGGGCCAGGCTGAAGTCAGGAGCCAGGAGCCAGGAGCGTCCTCTGGGTCTCCCACATGGGTGACAGGAGCCCAAACACTTGGCCATCTTTCACTGCTGTCCCAGGTGCACCAGCAGGGAGCTGGATTGAAAGTATAGCTCAGTTTCTTCATGACAAAGTAACACTAATTCATGAAAAATGTTATAAAGTGCCAGCGCCGTGGCTCAATAGGCTAATCCTCTGCCTTGCGGCGCCGGCACACCGGGTTCTAGTCCAGGTCAGGGCGCCAGATTCTGTCCCAGTTGCCCCTCTTCCAGGCTAGCTCTCTGCTGTGGCCTGGGAGTGCAGTGGAGGATGGCCCAAGTGCTTGGGCCCTGCACCCCATGGGAGACCAGGAGAAGCACCTGGCTCCTGCCTTCGGATCAGCGTGGTGCATTGGCCGCAGCACGCCAGCCACAGCGGCCATTGGAGGGTGAACCAACGGCAAAGGAAGACCTTTCTCTCTGTCTCTCTCTCTCTCACTGTCCACTCTGCCTGTCAAAAAAAAATGTTATAAAGCAACTTAATGTTAATTACTAGTATTTTCAAAACAGTAAAATTATGAAAAATTGTATTGTAAGCACATGCAACAAACATCAGTTAACAAGAAACTAAACTGAAACTTGCTGGAAAATATTCATATGCTTTTCAGTGGGTTCACTCCATACTCTTGCTGCACTTGGCCTAAGATGTTCAGGCCTTAAAACAGACACTTCAGCAACTAGAAATGTTAGTTCTGTTTGACACTTTTTCCCCTAAAATGAGAAAGCAGTCTTTGAGACACGAATTAAAGTAGTCTAAAAGTCTTTCAGGGGTCCAGATCAGCACAGTAGCTAGTGACCATTCCTCTTGTTATCTGATAAAGTACTTCATTTCACCAGTCTTTTTTTTTTTTTTTAAGATTTTTATTAAGCATTTGAGAGATAGAGTTGCAGAGAGAGGGAGAGACAAAGAGAAAGATCTTCAATCCATTGGTTTACTCCTCAAATGGCTGTAACTTCCAGAGCTGGGCCTATCCAAAGCCAAGAGGTAGGAGCGTCTTCTGGGTCTCAAACATAGGTGCAGGAGTCCAAGCACTTGGGCAGTCCTCTACTCCTTTCTGAGGCTATAGCAGAGAGCTAACTGGAAGAAGATCAGCCAGCGTATAAACCAGGTCGGATAAGTGATGCCAGAGCCAAAGGTGGAGGTTTAGCCCACTATGTCACAGTGCTGGCCCCTCGCCACTCGAACAATTTGTTTTCCTAATACCAGTTGTGCTTAGAATAAATGTTCCATTATTGAATTTTCCAACCTGACTAGTCTGTCCACTTGACAAAATACTGGGAGTCACTTCCTTTTTGGATTTCCTTTCTTCCTGCCTTTTCCTCTTCTTTTTCTTGAAAATGTCTGTGTCCCGCATCATTTTCTTCTCTTTTCCTTTGCTGCTGTTTTTATTTGATTTGCTGCAGCAAAATTTTGAGATTCACCTATTTTTGGAAGGCTTAGCACCCAACAAAATGGTGCATTCTCAAAAGAGGACTTTTTCTGTTTCTTTTCTATAACCTGTGATCCAGACACAGTATACCTCGAAACAGTCCTTTTCTAGATTAAATTATTTTACATCCACTTCTTTCCCAAGGACACTAGTTTTAGTCTTTGTGTTCTCATCTTGATCTTTCCCCAACTTTCTTTTTTTATGTCTGCTGTGATCCCTTATTTCCTGCAGGGGAGAGGAACACACTACAGCATCAGGATTTCTCGTCCTGAGGTGGGGATCTGGAAGGTGACAGCAGACGTACAATGCAATTCTTCTCTGAGTTCCTTGAAAAAGCTATGGGCTTTCCTCTTCTGGTTTCTTAAGAGAGAGCTAGGTAGGGGAGTTGGCTCTGTTGCCAAGGCTGCTACAGTCCCCCCCCATCTTTTTTCTAATGTTTCCTGTTTCTTTCTCACCTTTCTCTGTTCTGTTTCTTTGCTTTCCCCAAAGTTGTAGTTTCTTGAGCAGAGCATGCAGAAATGGAGGACAGCTACTATTAAAACATAGAAAACAACAAGTGTCAGTGAGGAAGTAGAAAAACTGGAAACTTTGTGCACTCTTGGTAGAACTATAAAATGGTGGAATCACTATGGAAAACAAGATGGCAGCTCCTCAAAAAATTAAAAGCAGTACTGCCAGCAATTCCATTTCTGTAAGTGTGTGTGTGTGTGTAGATAGAAAGATACACATATACATATACATATATACATATACATATTCATATACATATACATATCTGTAATACCAGCATCTCGTATGGGTGCTGGTTTGAGTCCTGGCTGCTCCACTTCCAAACTAGCACCCTGTGAATGTGCCTGGGAAAGCAGCAGAAGGTGGTCCATGTACTTGGGTCCCTGTACTCACATGGGAGACCCAGATAAAGCTCCTAGCTCCTGGCTTCAACCTGGCTCAGCACCAGAATTTGTGATCATTTAGGGAATGGACCAAAAGATGGAAGGTATCTCTCTCTCTCTCTTTCTCTGTTTTTCCCTCTCTTTTTTATTCTTCCTTTCAAATAAATAAATATTTTAAACAAAGATAATGCCATATAACAATGAAATATTAATCATCCTTAAAAAGGAAGGAAATCTTGTCACATGCTACAACAAGGATGAAGAGTGGGAATAAGAGAGGGAGGAGATGTACAATTTGGTGCATGCTCAATCGGACTTGCCCCAAATGGTGGAGTTAGAAACGTGCCAGGGGATTCCAATACAATCCCATCAAGGTGGCATGTACCAATGCCATCTCACTAGTCCAAGTGATCAATCTCAGTTCACAATTGATCACACTGATAGGTCTAAGAGTCAAAGCGATCACACAAATAAGACTAGTGTCTGTGAATACTAACTGATAGAATCAAAAAGGGAGAGAATAATCCATCATGGGAAATGGGATACACAGCAGACTCATAGAACGGCAGATGTCCTAAATAGCACTCTGGCCTCTGAATCAGCCCTTAAGGCATTCGGATCTGGCTGAAGAGCCCATGAGAGTATTTTAGGCATGGAAAGCCAAGACATTCTGGAAAAAAAAAAAGAAGACCTAAATGAAAGATCTCTGGGAGATCCCAGTGGAAAGAACGGGGCCATCAAAGAAGGAGGTACCTTTCTCCGAAGGGAGGAGAGCTTCCACTTTGACTATGACCCTGTCAGAATAAGATCAAAGTTGGTGAACTCAAAGGGCTTCCATAGCCTTGGAAACTCATGACTAGAGCCTAGGGAGATTACTGATGCCATAAACAAGAGTGTCAAATTATTAAGTCAACAACAGGAGTCACTGCGTACTTACTCCTCATGTGAGATCTGTCCTTAATGTGTTGTCCAATGTGAAGTAATGCTATAACTAGTACTGAAACAGTATTTTACACTTTGTGTTTCTGTGTGGGTGCAAACTGTTGAAATCTTTACTTACTATATACTAAATCAAAATTCTGTATATAAAGATAATTGAAAACGAATCTTGTGTGAATGGAATGGGAGAGGGAGTGGGAGATGGGAGGGGTGCGAGTGGGAGGGAAATTATGGGGGGGGGTGAAGCTATTGTAATCCATAAACTGTACTTTGGAAATTTATATTTACTAAATAATAAAAAATAAATAAATAAATATAATTTAAAAAAAGAAATTTGTAGGCCTCATGCTAAGTGAAATAGATAGTAACAAAAAGATAAGTATTCTATGATTCTACTTATATTATCTAAATTATCTAAATGATCTATAATATCTACATTATCTATAATATCTAAATTAATAAAAATTAAAAACAGAAAATATAATGGTGATTACCAGGGGCTAGAGGTGGTAGGAAACGGGAGCTCCTGCTTCATTGATATAGAATTTCAATTTTTCAAAATGAAAAGGCCTTGAGAACTATTGCATGACAATGATATATACTTTGCACTACTATACAGTACAGTTAAAAATAGTTAAAATGGTAAACTTCATACAATGAGATCTTCACCACAATTTTTTTAATAACTCTGCAAGCCCTTTTCTGTAACCCTCTCCTTTGGAGACCCTACTGAGACTCTGTCACAATGGTGCAATCCCATCCTGAGTGAATTTATAACCCCACATCTGGATAATCAGCAGGCTTATCTGATGGAGTCTGTGGAGATTTGTGCACCATGCCCAGCAGACTCTACAAATCCAAAGCCCTCCAGAGAAGTGCCAAATATAAGGCTTCGTGTCATTGCTGGAAGCCAGGTGAACACATGGCCCAACCACCAGTGTCAGCTCCACCCCTACCCTATGGGATTTGCTGCTCCTACTTCCCTGCCTGCCCCCTGGCAAAGTTTTAAGAGGACCTGTTCCTGAACACGTGGCTCTCTTTCTCTCCATCTCCTGATCTCTCTCCCTCTCTCTGTCTCTATCTTGCTCTTTCTCTTATGCTATCCTTCTCCCTCTTTTTTCCCCTTTGTCTCTTCCCTCAGGTCTGTCGGGTTTCCCCAATAAAACCTTTACTTTAAAAAAAAAAAAAAAAAAAGGAGGCTTTGAAACCAGGTAAACTAAATTCCTTCTGAGTTCTAGTTCTGCCACTCACAAGGAAATCTGAAATGTCTCTGATTACCATTTCTTTATTATGAATTAGAAAGAGCTATCTTTATTTCATAAGGCCATTATGAGTAGTAAATGAGATAATATATGAAAATGTTTGGCATTGTGCTTTCCATGCAATACATAGGTGCCTAAAAATGAAGCTGATGATATTGTTCCATACCCATTATTGTCATTCTTCCCATTACTTCTGACATCCTCAATGAAAAGGGTGAGGATTGTTGCCCATCCATCCTAGTGCTTCCTCCCTATGTATGCACTTAACAATCATTTAAGAAACCCCTACTAAGTGCCATAGTCAGAGAAGGCATTGAGAAAATGGTAAGACATGTTTTACTTTTGTTAAAATAGGTTAATGTGTGCCCAAATAATGCAGAGAAGTAAATTCAAGTGTTGAATGGCAGAAGTGTTGAGACTGGAGTGAGCATAAGAGCACTCAATATTCAGGTTCAAAATAAAACACCAATGTTGGGACCAGCACTGTGGCATAGTGGGTAAAGCTGCTGCCTGTTTCGCTGGCATCCCGTATAGACAGTGGTTCAAGTCATGGCTGCTCCACTTCCGATCCAGCTCTCTGCTGTGGCCTGGGAAAGCCGTAGAAGATGGCCCAAGTCCTTGGGCCCCTGCACGCACATGGGAGACCTGGAAGAAGCTCCTGGCTCCTGCCTTCGGATCAGTTCAGCTCTGGCCATTGTGACCAATTGGGGAGTGAACCAGCATGTGGAAGACCTCTCTCTCTCTCTCTCTCTCTCTCTGTCTGTGCCTCTCCTCTCTCTGTGTAACTCCGACTTTCAAATAAATAAATAAATCTTTAAAAAAACAAAAACCATTGTTACACAGTTGTTTTTAAATCCCATTTATAAGAAAGTTAGTAATAATAATAAATAATGATAAAGTACTTTATTCTGAGAGACTTAAAATAAGCTGGATAAGGAGGCCAAAGTCAGAACCCATCAGCTTTGTTTCTTCTTCACAACACCTTTTTTTCTTAAAAAAGAAAAAAAAAAAAAGAAAGAAAGAAAGAAAAGAAAATCATTTCCCCAGCTCACATCCTTTTTGAGAAAAGGATCCAGAAACAGAGTTGTTAGTCTTAGGGATTTTCCTCCTTTATTTTCCCAAAAGAGGGAAGACAGAAAAGCAAAAAATGTATTGCATGCACAGCACAGCACTAAGTACTTTTATCTATGATATCTTCTCACAGCATCTCTGTAAAGCAGAGGCAGTGATCTCATTTTGCATAAGGTGAAAATGAGGCTCAAAGTTATTTTAAAACATGTCTTTTGTCTCACAGATGGTAAGTCTAAGAATTTAGGTCTATACAAACTGTAATCTTGTGTTACTTTCAATCCCTGACCCTGGAAGGAGCTGCAAGAGTTATTTATTTGCAGGTATCTTATTTCTTTCAGGTGCTTTAGAAAGAAGTCACATCCAAGGATAAATTTTCCTAAAGATTTTTTTTCTCTAAATTGGGAAGCTGTTCCACTTGATTACTCCCAAAGAATCATGAATTTTCAAGTTTCGTAAGTTCTTGTAACCAAATAAATCCAAAAAAATGTTGTTTTAAATATTTCAGCAGTTTAAACTTTGTTTCAAGATAGTTTCTGCATTCCATGAGCATGCATGTCAAAAAGGTGAAAACTACAAATGGGTATCCATATAATTCTATGCTAACATTCCCTGTTCAGTCTCTTTCCTGCTTCAGTGGTGGAAAAGATTAATATATCATTCGGTTAATACAAAGTTTAATTTATTTCCAAAGTGGTGTGTTTCCTGTAAAGCATCAGATCTGGCAGCTCTATACAAGTGCTGCTCTGTCAGCTAGAATAATGCCTTTAATGAACTTGTCTGTAGAATATCAAATCTGTAATCTACAGCACAACTCGCAACCCTATAGGCCCTCATCCTCTGACTACCAACTTCCACATCAGCTATGGTTCAAAGAAAAATCCATCTCTGACCTAATATACTGGAAACCAGCTATCAGAATCTGCAAAATAAGGTCTAGCATGCTCATGCTCTATTTTGCAATTCTGCTACTCTAATTTATTTCTGCTATTCTAACTAATTTCTGCCAATAATTTCACCAATCTTCTTCCCATCAACAGAAAATATCTTCCATGACCATTTGGTCCAGACTGCCTCCTCCAAGAAGAATAGGGTCCCATGAGGTCCTAACAGTTGCTCCTGATGCCTCTATTGAGTATGGCTTGGATGTTCCACATCCAACACTTTGGTTAACAACTTGGATTTACCACCCTTCCACATTGCTTCAGTTTTTTATGAGAAGGAATGAATATGTGGAAAAAGACCCAGATTTATTGCTATGGGCAGAGTGGATATTTTTGGCTTGCCTTTGTTGTTTCTTAGAAACATGATGGATAGATGGATAAACTTCACTTCTCTTTCTTTGAGATCTATTCAACAAATTTTATTGAATTCTTACGATGTGACAGGCATTATACTTCATGGAGTGTGTGTTCTAGTGCATGGGATAGAGTAAGTACTTCCAAAAGGTGATAAACTACTGGATGGAGAATAGCCTCTGGCATGAAAAATGAATACTCAGTGTATTCTGGAGAAACTCTTCAAACAGTTCAATTCATAAATGCCCTTCTGACAATGCTACACTTGGCTGAGCACCATGTCACTTGCTCCCAAGGCCCCCTTTGCATTTCTCCCTAAGATGTCATTTCTTACAGTTTGAAATCATCTATTTATGTTTCTATCTCTCCCATTACTATAAGCTCTTCATGGGCAGAAGTCATGTCATTTTAGGGTTTATCATGAATTAATCTTCCCACACTATATCAGAAAAACAAATATACAGTTATACAAACTATAAAAATCATTTTAATAGTTGAAACATGTTCCCAGCTCTACAAAATGTCCACAAACCTCTATGCACAGTTGATTAAATATGTGCCCCAATAGACTGTGAAGACAGCATACAAAATACAAAAGCTTGGCAAACACCACCCAGATAATCATAATTGAATACACAGAGAAGTCCTCTTGTCTGTTTTTTTCTAACTTCCTCTCCCACAGGAATCTATATGACTATTCACAAGGAATAAGAAACTTCAGAACAAGCAGGCTGATTCTTCCTGTACCTGGAAATTCATGTTAGTTTCAAAAACAGTCATAGTGTTGAGTGAAACTCAGACTGCATACATTTTGAAGATACATTTGAAACTTGAAAATAAAATTATTATTTCATAGATTTACATTGAACCACATATTCCAGAATAAGGGCAGCATTAAGAGGCAGGGATCAAGGAAAAGCTACAGCATACTCGGCGGCCATTTAGAGAACATAAGTGGTTCTGTGAGCTATAGCCTTTCCAGTGAGCAGTTGGGTGTTTGCCATCTCAGGGAGAATATGTTCCCATTCGAGGTGCACCTGGCATGGGTGAATCCCTACAACATGCCACACCTGCAGTTGGTGCACAATGGATTCGTGGGCTGCAGGGCCACCCCCATGTTCCTGCGAACATGGCAGCCATGGCTATCAAAGAGTGCAGCTGACAATGTGGCTCCATGAAATTTTATACACTGTGTGGCTTTGATGGGATCTCAAATTATGGGCTTATACACACTATTCTTTAGCTGAATTTAGTGAAATGCCTATGCAGATGGGCCCTCAGAAGTGCAAGGGCATATTTAATGGACTCTCAGTTACACTTAAAGGGGATGATGTTTGTGGTTTGGCTAAAAGATGGGCTAGAGCTTTCATTGGCTACTCTATGCAGGTACTCTGCAAGTTTGGCTTTTACGAGGCCTTCAAAGCCCTTGTATGGCAATATGCTTGGAGAGGAGAATGCCTATCTGTGGCGCACATCAGTATATTTGGCTGCCTCTGCTAGTGCTAAATTATTTGCTGAGATTGCCCTGACTCCTGTGGGAATTGTTAAGGTTCAAACTCAAATCCAACAAGGTTATGCCAATACTTTAAGGGATGCAACTCCCAAAATGTATAAGGAAGAATGCCTAAAAACATTCTGCAAGAGCATTGCTCCTCTCTGGATGAGAAAGGTACCATACACCATGATGAAAGTTGTCTGCTTTTGAGCTGTTGAGGCATTGTACAAGTTTGCGGTTCTTTAGTCCCGGAGTGAATGCACGAAGACAGAAAAGCTGGTTGTAATGTTTGCTACAGGTTACGTAGCTGGAGTCTTCTGTGCAATTGTTTCTCACCCTGCTGATTCTGTGGTGTCTGTGTTAAATAAAGAGAAAGGTGGCAGTACCTCTGAGGTTCTCCAGAGACTTGGATTTAAGGAGTCTGAGAGGGACTCTTTGCCTGTATCATCATGACTGGTACTCTGACTGCCCTACAGTCGTCGTTTATCACTCAGTAAAGGTCTACCCAAAGTTCCCTTGCTCTGCTCCATCTAAGATGCCAGGGTCTGAAGAAGAAACTCAGACTGATTTAGTGGATAGATCAAAGCAAATGTGGACTCAATCTGCTCGCTGATCAGGGTTGAAGAAAGTGAAGAAGTAGCTTTTATATATTTGCAGTGTAGGATATTGTCTATTCCTGATATAACTACTGTGGTACCCTTGCTTAAAGGCAAGAGCTTCAAACTTACTATTGAAATAAACTTATCTGTTCATGAAGAGAGAGAGAGAGAGAGAGAGAGAGAGAGAAAGAGAACACATCAATGAAAAACCTCAAGATGCTCTGGTCAAAGGCAGCCCTTCACTTGAGACAGCACAGATGTCGTTTACTATGCCATAGAAGAAAGTGATTTAATTTAAGTATGCTAGCTCTGAAGAAGACAAATTAAGTCTTTCACTAACTTTCTTTTTTAGAACATGGAGAAAAATTTTAAGGTGTTCCTCAGAATAGATCATTTCTATAAAAAGAAATAAAAATAAATAATAAGATCAGTTGGCATCTTATTTTTTCTTGATAAATTTAAAAAGAAATAGCGCTCAGAATCATGTCATTGACTACATGCTGGTGCTTAACATTCAAATTTTTTCCCAAATTTTCAAATCTTTTAAGTCTTACAAAGAACAAAAAGAGCTAGTTTTTGCACAAATGTCTTGATTTTCACTGACAATATAAAGTTTCCTTTTCTTTTTTTTTTAAAGATTTTATTTATTTGACAGGTAGAGTTACAGACAGTGAGAGACAGAGAGAGAGGTCTTCCTTCCGTTGTTTCACTCCCCAAGTGGTCCAATGCTGGAGCTGTGCCATTCCAAAGTCAGGAGCCAGGTGCTTCTTCCTGGTCTCTCATGCAGGTGTAGGGGCCCAAGCACTTGGGCCATCTTCTACTGCTTTCCCAGGCCACAGCAGAGAGCCGGACTGGAAGAGCAGCAGCCAGGACTAGAACTGGCACCCATATGGGATGCCGGTGCTTCAGGCAGAGGATTAACCAAGTATACCACGGTGCCGGCCCCCAAGTTTCCTTTCCTATTTTATCCCATCCCCCTCAAAAAAAAAAAGAAAACTGAGTAAAAATATCTCCTGAAAAAACATATGTAGGAATGTGTAAAAAGTGGGAGTAGTAATCTTAATGCATTTTGACTGAGTGACAAAGGTAAAATGTACATGAATTGATTGCACAAGTTTAACTACTCATCCTCAAAAATACCTTGAGACCCCATGACACTCCTCATTTTTCAATCAAAAAAGAACTCAGCACTAAAAATTAATCTAAGGGAAATGAATAAAAATTAAAATAGCATCGACAACTGCAATTGACCATAACATCACCAGCATCTTGCAGATTCTAGTCATGTCCCTGAGTGTTCATTACCAGTGAAGTCTGAGAAGTTACTTGACCTAATGTGGTAGTCAGAATTTTCAGCAAACCATGGCTTTAAGATTGTCCATACCGTCCAAAAACATGCCAGTTAAAGAACACTAATACTTTGCCTTTAGTCTAACATAAAAATGAAGTTCACTTGTCCATCAGGATCTCATTTTCATCAATTTTCAAGTAGCTAAAAGTATACAGCTGGCCAAGAGACCATGAAAAGAAGTCAAATCCCTCTGATAAAAACAGAAAAGTCTTTTTAGAATGATTTTTTTAAACTCACTTATTGGCTCATTAGTGCTTTTTTTTCCCAAGTCAGAGTTCACACTGAAAACTTGTGAGACTTCATCAATCTCTTCAACCACATCCAGCATCATCTGTGTCATTTGCAAAGGAAACTGAGTAAACCAATGATGGCAAATTAAACAAGTCTACAGACCATATCTCATTTTACTGTGCTTCACTTTATTGCATTTTGCAGATACTGAGTTTTGTACTGTTATGCCCAGATAAGTGGATCCCCAAAAAGCTATCAGCGACCTGATCACACCGAAATGCAAAAGCAAGGTTTATTTTGAAAGTACAAGCCACGGCAGGCACCTCATCTGACCAGCCAACGCAGCGAAGGTCAGAGGAAGGCCTGGGTCTTTGTTTGGGAGAGCTTATAAAGGAAAAAAAGCACAGGGTTACATCCGTGGGGGCTTACAATATGGGGCTTTTGGTGATTGGACAGGGCTGTTCCAGGTTGCTCTTAGTAGAACGGGGGTGGGAGGGGGGCTTCTCCATTTGGCATGAGTTCAGGGAGTTACCTCATTTGGTAATCTCTACTGAGCTGCCCTTGTCTGCTGAGCTGTCCCTGGTAAGCTTTGGTATCTCCGGAATGCCTGCTTTTCCAAGGACTCGGGTCTGCAACAGGAAACAGAGGCTGCTTTTTATTTTTTTTAAAATGGAGTCACTTTGGCTCTTCAGTACAAATTGAATGTTTGTGGCAAGTCTATTAGCACTATTTTTCCACCAGTATGTGCTCCCTTCACATCTCTGTGTCACATTTTAGTGATTCGTACAATATTTCAAATTTTTTCAACCTTATTATATGTAATGGAGATCCCTATTGAGTAATCTTTGATATTACTAATGTAATTATTTGGGGGCCGAAACAGCAAAATTAAAATCTCTCTCCTCAGGGATCACTAAGAAGCAATAATATTAAAATTGGGCAAATTGATAACCTTAAAAAACCTATAAATATTCAAGTTAAAGGAAGCCTTGCTTGTCTCTCATTTTAAATCAAAAGCTAGAAATGAATAAGCTTAGTGAGAAAGGTGTGTTGAAATCTGAGATGGGCTGGTAGCCAGGTTTCTCCTGTAAAACAGTTAACCAAGTTGTGAATACAAAGGAAAAGCTCTTAAGGGAATTATAAGTGCTACTTCGGTGAACACATGAATGAAAAGAAGGAAATAAAATCTGCTGACATGGAGAAAGTTGTCTGGTTAGAAGATCAAATCAGCTACTACATTTTCTTAATGCAATCCCAATCCAGAACAAGACCTTAATTCTTCAATTCTATGAAGACTCAAAGAGGTAAGAAAGCTGGCAAAGAAAAGTGTGAAGTTGTAGAGAAAACTTCCTAAGGTTTAAAGAAAGAAGCCATCTCCATAACAACATTCAATATGAACCATTAAGTGCTGATATAGAAACTGTATAAAGATATCCTGAAGACACAGCTAAAAATTGATAAAGATGGCTACACTAAACAACAGGTTTTTATTGAAGATAAAACAGCATTATGGTAGAAGATATTTCTAAAACTGCACCATAATAAACTTATCTTTTAATCATAGTTTCACAGACTCCTTAAAGTATTTTATTTGTGCCAATATGTGTCAAGTAAAAAAAAGGGAAGAAATATTAGTAGCTCAGAAAAATATATAAATTGAATTATTTACAAATTACAACCAACACTTCTTATTGTTTAAAATGACTCTATTTCCATATTTTCAAGTTTCAGGGACCTCTCTTCAAATCTATTTTAAAGCCGGCGCCGTGGCTCAATAGGCTAATCCTCCACCTTGCAGCGCCAGCACACTGGGTTCTAGTCCCGGTCGGGGCGCCGGATTCTGTCCCGGTTGCCCCTCTTCCAGGCTAGCTCTCTGCTGTGGCCGGGAGTGCAGTGGAGGATGGCCCAAGTGCTTGGGCCCTGCACCCCATGGGAGACCAGGAGAAGCACCTGGCTCCTGCCATCGGATCAGCGCGGTGCGCCGGCCGCAGCACACCGGCTGTGGCGGCCATTGGAGGTTGAACCAATGGCAAAGGAAGACCTTTCTCTCTGTCTCTCTCTCTCACTGTCCACTCTGCCTGTCAAAAGATAAAAAAAAAAAAAATTAAATCTATTTTAAAGTCAGAAAAATAAAGAAAATTCATTAAAGGTTTTGTGTGGTCATTGCATTCATTATATCAAAACCTTAAAACCAAGCTAATATAAGTTTTGGATTTGGATATAAAACTGGTATGTAATTATACAAAGCTACTAATAAAGGCTTGTTTCACTGATACATTGAATGTCAGTTTGATGGACACCTCATGCTTTCCAACATAAGAAAGTTAATTAAGATAACTACATGCATTGGGTAAATCCTTGTGTATTCTGTATCCTTGCCCTTAACTTAGAGAAAGTATTCTATTGAAAATAGTTCAATTATAAGGTGATTATAGCACATTAGGAGAGAAATAATGACACAAAGGTGAATGAATACAAGAAAAGATTATCACCATCCTTATTAGGGAAATACAAATCAAAACCACAGCTACATATTACTCCATACTGACTAGGATGGAGATAATCAAGATTACTGACACGTCTGAGTGAAAATTTAGAGAAAATCAGTAGTTTCATATAGTGCTAATGTTGAAATATTTTTGCAGTTTCTCAAAAGTTTGGTATAGAATTAGTATATGATCCAGTAATTCTACCATAAAGTATGTATACGACAGAAAGGGAACCATCTCTACAAATAAAAGTGAATACAAAAAGGATGTTTTATAGAGGCAGAGGAATATTGAAGGATTTAGGATATAAACTTAGTTGGCAAAGCAGCAGTAGGGTTTGAGAGAACTGATTCAAATTTTGAAGGTTCTACTATGGATAAAATGTTACCAAAGAGCATCACATGTTACAAACAAATCTTTCATGAAAGTAGAGTCAATCAATGTGGCAAATTTAGGGTCTTCTTTAAGAAAATTCTACAGCTACCCCAATCTCCATCAATTGCCACCCTGATCAGTCAGCAGTCATTAGCATTGAGACGAGGCCCTCCACCAGAAAAATAATTATGATTTGCTGAAGGCGCTGATGATCATTAGCAATTTTAGTGATAAAGTATTTTTTAATTTAGGTGTGAACATTTCTTTTTACACTAATGTTGTCACACGTTTAGAAGACCACAACATAGTATATACAAAATTTTTAAATGTACTGGGAAACCAAAATATTTATGTAACTTACTATATTTTTTTGGCTAAAGTAAAGTAGATTTATTCTGAACATACAGAAATCCCAAGTAAGATTAATGGAAATAAATCATAAGAATATACATATCAGCTCAGGGTACATGTAGCCATACAAAAAAAAATTAACAATTGAATGGAACGACTTTCACATATGAAACAATTTCAAAATGTGTGGAAAAAAACATAAGTTTATGGGGCCAGTGTTGTGGCAGGGTGGGTTAAGTCAATACTTGGAAAACCCACACTCTGTTATCAAAGTGCTTCCAGCTCCTCATCCTCTGATCCAGCTTCCTGCTAATGCATCCTGGAAGACATTAGATGAAGGCTCAAGTGCTTGGGTCTTTACCACCCCCACTGGAAACCTGGGTGGAGTTCTGAACTCCTGGCTTTGGCCTGGCCCAGCCCAGGCTGTTGTGGGCATTTGGGAAGCGAACAAGTGGGTGAAAGATTCTCTCAGTCTCTCTTTTTATCAGTCATTCTCATTCTCTCTCTCTCTTTCCTTTTCTATCTCTCTTTCTCTCTCTCTCTTTCTCTGTTGCTTTGGCTTTCAAGTAAATAAAAACAAATAAACATTTTTAAGAAGATATGCTTACTTTAGTACAAAATATTTTTGAAATGTTTGCACAATTTTTTTCATAATACAAAATTTTTCAAAATACAAAAAGAGGAGGATGCTTATGGTGGAAGCTTCCTTAAGACAAACACAGGGTAGTCAAAATAAGAGTTTTTAAAAATAAAAATAAATTTAAATATATAAATAAATAAAAAGACTTCAAACTTTTCATCAAAAATGAACAGAAGTGACTAACAGACTTCCCAAACAACCTGGTCCAATTCCATAACCCAGTTATTGTTCAACAGTGCTGAGGTTCTTGAGAAGATAAAGATTGGGAAAAATCTATGGGTTAGATCAACCCAGAGATAATTTGGGAGCTTAGGAACAGCTGCTTAAATGAAATAATGAAGCCAGAAGCAAATTGGAGTGAGTTGAGGAGTGAGGTCAAGCATAAAGAAATAGAGACCATAAATATGAAGAAAGAAGAAAAAAAAAGCAGGAAGAGATACTAGTAGAGGATGAGAAGAGGGAAGAGGAAAGGCAAGAAAGGGAAGGAGGAGTAAAAACAGTTTTCCAGTAAAATGGAAGAGAATGGCAAGACAGAGCTGCAAGAGAATAAGGGATCAAGGATTAATAAGGAATAAAGTCTAGAGCTTAAACGCCAGTTATCACATACTTATTTCACCAATTTGCAACTGTATGAACTTGGAGAAGAGTCAGTCTCATCATAACTTATTTTCTTTATCTATTAAATAGGGTTATCAGTACTCTATAGAGTGGTTGTCAGTAGGCAGTGAGTTAACATATGTAAATTACCTAATACAGAGTCTGCCACACAGTAGAAGCTATGGAAGTGTTGGTTATTGTTATTTCTTTTTTTTTTTTTTTAATGCAACCCTGTATGCATGGTGGGTGATGTTACAGGAGAGGACAAACTGAGTGTGGGGAATTCATTGCTCTTATTTGAGAAATCTCCTTTGGTCTTTTTTTTTTTTTTTTTTTTTTTTTTTTTGACAGGCAGAGTGGATAGTGAGAGAGAGAGAGACAGAGAGAAAGGTCTTCCTTTTTGCCGTTGGTTCACCCTCCAATGGCCTCTGCGGCTGGCGCATTGTGCTGATCCGAAGCCAGGAGCCAGGTGCTTCTCCTGGTCTCCCATGCGGGTGCAGGGCCCAAGGACTTGGGCCATCCTCCACTGCCCTCCCGGACCACAGCAGAGAGCTGGCCTGGAAGAGGGGCAACCGGGATAGAATCCGGCACTCCAACCGGGACTAGAACCCGGTGTGCTGGAGTCGCAAGGTGGAGTATTAGCCTGTTAAGCCACGGCGCCGGCTGGTTATTGTTATTTCTAATGAGAAGGAGCCAGTTCAGAGGGTGAAGATGAATATAAAGAGAAGACATAAAAACATGGTTTTGAGAAGATGCAGGGACAGAAAAGGTGATTAGTTTAAACTAGGAGTACTGGTTGTTTTTCCATTATAAAAGAAAGAAAGAAGGATGGGTTACTTAAGAGATACTTGAACGTCTGTACTTAACAAATAAGTCAGCTACTATCTGATAGTTTTATTTATTCTACTGAAAATGATAACTAAGTTCATCAGCTGAGAGTGTGTGAAGAAAAAAAATGTATTCAGTTGAATAAAAAGAGAAGTATTTAAATGAGTTGTATCAAATGCACAAGAGCCAGTCAACTAAAAAAAAGTAACATGATTACTTAAGAATACCAAGAGTCACTAAGTTTATAAAAAATAAATCTTTCTGGTGGCAATTTCTCTGGGAGCACACAGACATAGAGCAAGCAAATCGTTAAGGTGATTGGCTTCACCTAAGGTTGGTGTTCCGCCAGAAGATTTTGATTAAAAAAATTACAGCAAGGAAATGTAGGTCATTTTCAAAAGTTTTATTGGAATAATTACATCATAGAATCAATATTTAATGAGGAAAATGAATAGAGTAAGATTTTATGGTTGGGTAAGGCAAAGGAGCAATGAAATGAGGGTCTTTCTTGAAGAATAATGATAGGGTGAGTAGTTGAAGCTGGAAGAAGATAACTTTAGGATGAAAACATAGGAAATTTGAGTTAATGATAGTTTTAGGCAAGCCATTACAGGTGATAGTAAGGTTCAAATCATCACCTATTACCATAGGAGTGAATGCCTATAGTGGAGCAAAATAGTAGACCATTGAAAATAAGAAGGTAGGGGCTGGCGCTGTGGCTCACTTGGTTAATCCTCCGCCTGCGATGCCAGCATCCCATATGGGCGCTTGTTCTAGTCCCGGTTGCTCCTCTTCCAATCCAGCTCTCTGCTGTGGCCCAGGAGGGCAGTGGAGGATGGCCCAAATGCTTTGGCCCCTGCACCCCCATGGGAGACCAGGAGGAAGCACCTGGCTCCTGGCTTTGGATCGGCGCAGTGCCGACCATAGCGGCCATTTGGGCAGTGAACAAACGGAAGGAAGACCTTTCTCTCTGTCTCTCTCTCTGTCTGTGTCTATAACTCTACCTGTCAAATAAATAAGAAAAAGAAATTAAGAAGGTAAGGATAGGCCATATATATATATATATATATATATATATATATATATATGCTGAAGTCACTGAGGAAGTTTGTGGGTTTGTGTCAAAGATCTGATAAATCAGGAAGTAACTACAACCTGGATATCTATGATGAGAACAGCTACAATTATTTCTTTTTAAAGATTTTATTTATTTATTTGAGAGGTAGAGTTACACATTGTGAGAGGAAGAGACAGAGAGAAAGGTCTTCCTTCCATTGGTTCACTCCCCAAATGGCCGCAATGTCCAGAGCTGTGCTGATCCAAAGCCAGGAGCCAGGATCTTCTTCTGGGTCTCCCACATGGGTGCAAGGGTACAAGGACTTGGGGCATCCTTATTGTTTTCCCAGGCCACAGCAGAGAGCTGGATCATTAGAGGAGCAGCCGGGACTAGAACTGGAGCCCATATGGGATGCCGGCACCGCAGGCGGAGGATTAGCCTACTGCAGCACGGCGCCAGCCCCACAGCTACAATTCTAATGAGTTTTACTAACATTTTAAAAGTAAACTATTGTTTTAGCACTGAAAAAATGTGAGAAAGTAATTCTTAAATTTCCAGCACTCCATATGCATGTATTCTCTGACAATATAATTTTAAATATCATCAATTTACTGTAAAGGTGAAAATACCAAAGGCTGAATAACTTGTCCAACTTCAGAAACATTGTAAGTGATTGAATTGCTAGACAAACCCAAATCTCCCAACTCCAGATCTAACAATCCTAAACCTAATCTACATTAGATTACCTCTAGAAAATTAATTATACATGTTTCACTTATTTGGTTCAACATCAGAATCACCCTAAATACTTAACAAAAGCGGTCTCCTGTATCATGGGTGATAATTATAAAAAGGAAACAGAGCAAGAATATGAAGTCCAATCTAAATGTGATGTTCCATTATTGAAATGTCTTAATACATCTTTTATGACATATAAGTTTTAAAAGCTTGATCATTCTCCATGGTGCTAGAAAAATGTGGGTCCTGACATTTCCTAAGGCCCTCAATAATACAATTGATAATGTCTTAATGAAACATCCTCAAACTAGAATAAATGTCACAAAAACTTGTATGCCACTACATTTGCTGGTCATTCTTCGTCATCATACCTAACAGAGCTTAATTTTTTATTGGACTATTTTCAAAATTATAAGTTGAAGGAGAAGAAATTTGATCTTCAACCATTGAAGAAAATTATTCCATACCCAGAATTAGATTCCTTACTTTGCATAAATCCTATTTTGTAAGAGTGAATTAATTATCCATAAAAAGAGATGAGTAGTGTCAGTTCTATTTTAGAACCTGATATACCCTCACCAGCACTGGAAATTGAAAAGATCAATCTTGCAAAGAATGGGAAGTTGTCTTAAAGTCATAAAAGATGTTTTTAGAATGACTTTCTCAAGGATGCATGAGAGGGGAAAAGGTAAATGGAATGTTGAAGTAAATTGGCACTTACTCTACATTCTCTTGGGTCATCTTTTTTTTAAAGATTTATTTATTTATTTGAAAGGCAGACTCACACAGAGAGATAGAGGCAGAAAGAGAGAGGGAGAGGACTTCCATCACTCCCCCAAATGGCCGCAACTGCCAGAGCTGGGCCATCTGAAGCCAGGAGCAAGCAGCTTCTTTCAGGTCTCACATGTGGATACAGGGCTGGCTTTCCCAGGCCACAGCAGAGAGCTAGATCAGCATAGGAGCAGCTGGGACTCGAACTGGCGCCCATATGGGATGGTGGCATGGTAAGTGGCAGCTTTACCTGCACACCACAGCGCTGGCCCTTGGGTCATATTCTTATAGAAAGAAAGACAAAAACAGATTTTTTTCCACCTACCTCTAAATTTCAAAGGCTTGAAGGTTTTCATTATCCATTTATGTCAAAAATGTACAGAAAATATAAAACATATTGATTGTTTTTAGGTCACCAAAAATCCATTCACCCTGATGTATATTTGATGATTCTGTTCTCCAATATTAGTCTCCAACTCCAGGATTCAGGATTCATATTTTGTGGCAGCACCTGCAATGATCCAAGGATCTTCCACTAGGTCCCACTTCTTGAAAACCCCACATTGAGAACCAACACTCTAATGTATGGACTCCTTGGTCATAGCAAAGGCAGAGTCAAGGAATAGAAAAATTAATGAAGGGGAAAAATAAAGTCATGGTGGTAACTTTTACACATTGAACACAAGGTACTCAAACTCTTCCTTTGAAATTTTCTATTATGCAAACCAATACTTTCTTTTATAAGCCAGTTTACTTCAGATTTTCTCTCATAAAAAAATGAGCCCTACTTGATATAGCCTCTGCTGTCCAACTAATCAAAATTCTGGAGATTCACGCCAGAGGAGGAAATTCCAAGAGTATTACGTTATTCTAGAACTGTCACTTTGAGTAGACAAATTATCCCCAAATGTTAAGTGGAGGAATGATGCAATTTTAAAGACCAATTATCCTAAATAAAGTGTTCAATAAGTAAAAAGATCCCAGTTCAGCAGGAATTTAGGAAATGGCTATAAATAATAATCAAATAAAAATATTTATTTAATGGAGCATTAAGCCTTTGACTATAATGTAAACTAAAAATAATACAGGATCTCAAAAATTAAGGAAGGAAGGAAGGGAGGCAGAGAAGCGAAGAGAGGTGAGGAGAGGTGAGAAGAGGAATGCAGAGGAGAGGAGAGGAAAGGAGTGGAGAGGAGAGGAGAAGAGAGGAAAGGAAATGAAAGGGAATAGAAGGGAAGGAGGGGAGGGGAGGAGAGTGGAAGGAAGGAGGTAGGGGAAGGAGAGAAGGAAGGAGGAAAGAAGCTCATTATGTTCTTAGGATTGTATTCATGAACTACATTGAATCCATTCTCTTTGTATTAACATTACAGTAACATGAGAATTGTGTTGTAGTAATTGGCACATATTTTCTGTGATCCTAATAATTAGTGTATTAATAAATTTCTTAAATTAAAAAAGTTTTAAAAAGACCAACTATCTTATTTAGTAGAATTGTGTAGGTTATTTAACCTCAGTTTATCGCCTTACAATGGGAATGGCAATAGTAATATTTATGGAACTATTCAACATAAAGTTGGAGAATGTATGATCAGCTTCTAAGAGTGAACCTAGAGCAGACACACACACATACTTGGTAACTGTTATTATTTTTTGTTTTGTGCATAGCTTCCATTGTTCTTCAAAGTCCTCCCAGTTATGTCTGTCATTATACTGGTATGAAGTCTTGGACAGAGTAGGTAAGCAATAATTGTTAAATGAATAAGTGAGTTAGTGATTAATCTATATTTTTGGTAACTATCATATCTCAATGGGCCTAAAACAATCCATTCTTGTAGTTTAATTTGTTTATTATCAAAAATATTCTTGTTTAGATAGTAAAATATATGGTTATTCAATTATTTTGTATTAATATAAAGAGAACTGATTTCACATAATTCATAGATACAATACTAAGTATATAATGATACTTTCATCCTTCCTTCCTCCCTCCTTTTTCTTTTTTCTTTGTTCTATTCTTAATCTTTGTTTCTAAATTCTCCAGCTCTGATATAAATAGGCTTTTCTTAATTAGTTTACCAAAGAAAACTCAATTAGGATTAACCCATAAAAATTTTTTGTCAAATAAATGCTAGTTTTTAATCATTTTGTCTAAAAATGAAGACTTGGTGACAGAGGGCAGAACACTGCATTCAGATTCCAGATGACTTATAAATCTCAAATCCTGCATTTTACCTCTGTGAAGTCATGGGCAAGTCACATAATTTCATTTTCTCCTAATTTTTAGTAAAATTAATAATCCCTACCACATAAGAATTTGAGGGTAAGTAAGTTAAATAATATAAAAGAGGGCTTCAAAACCTCTTTAACTATGATTAATGCTTTGAATTAGTGAGGAAAGGACTCATTCTCCATTTTTTCTACTTTAGATACAACTGATCAAAATCTTTAATCTTCAATATTTTTTGCTCTTCAATAGTTGAAAAGGAGACATTACACAGATTTTAGCAAGACAGTTTATTATAAAGTAGGAGAAAATATATGAAAGGAAAGAGAGAATTTTGCAAATACCATTCCTTTAGCCTGGAATTTCCTTCTCTACAACTGCCTGTCTGAAACACCATGCCAACCATCTCCCACAAGCCCATCTGGGGTTTCTGACACACAAGTTAAGGCTGAAATCCTCTATCATTCACTACAGAAAGATCACTTTCCTAGGTACAACTAGCCACCAATCATGTAGAGTCCCCACTGAGTGTGGTTATCTGTAGTTTCATTCCTGTCACAGAGAGAATGGTATTTTCCTGTTTGCATATTTATCTGCTCCACTAAGCTATGATCTCCTTGATATAGAGGTCTGTATATTACTTATCTTTATATCACCAATAATTAGCATAAACAATGACACATACAAAGTCTAGAGTATTTGTTTACTGAATGAAAGGGAAGTGAGTACTTATTCATCATACATTATGTATCAGAAAAGATACAAGGTGTTTTATATGTGTGTAACATTATATATACTTATATATATAGTCTCATATAATACTCAAAACAACCTGATAAGACAGATACTATGTTACCATTTTAACCTTCTGGATCATCTGACTTTCAAACCATCCTCATTAATATGAATATGAGTTATAAAAAGGTAATAGCTTTATATTTCTCCTCCTTTTCACTATGGCCTGTAAATAATCACTGTGATTGATAAGGACCACTCTCAGTTCTACGAGTATGGCTAGATCTGTTGATTAATCAAAAAAAAGAACTATCATTTATCAGACTTTGTGACACTGAAAGTTTGATCCTTCCAAACTGCACTGAAGGAGCTGCTTCTGAGACATCAGAGGAAATAATGTAAGTATAGAAGCTCTATCTGAGAAATCTAAAAGCTAGTCATGTCCTTTATCTATTGGAGAAGAACAGTAGTTAATCAATTTGAGCAAGGAACTTAGGACCAAGACTTACCAATAAAATAATGGCACCCATGATGGTTGAGCCAAGAATGAAGCATGGGACACTAAGAGATAAGGAAGACATATTCTGATAACAGGACTATAATTATAAATGAATTTTAGCCTGGTTAAATTAACTGCAAATTTCTTGATAGGTGGTTAAGACTGAGCCCCAAGTGACATTGACTATGAGATACAGTTTCCTGGTACAAATTCTGAAAAAATTTCCGTGAAGTGAGTCAAAACTAGATCTACTCCAATGACAATGAAAGAGATGGATAGGAAATGTGTTAAATGATTGATCAGATGTTTGATCACAGACTTGCTGACTATAATTTTTGAAATAGAAAATCAGTTTTTATAAGAAATTAGACCTTAAACTATATCATCTAGGGAAGAAAAAGAAAGGTCACAAGAATGAATGGCATCAGCAGGAGGCAATAGATTAGCATCTGAAATAATTTTTGAGTTCCTCTCTGAAGGCCCATCATCATCACCTTATGATTATCTACTCTGTCCTCTGAAATGGCATTTGCATCTCATTTTCAAACACAAACCTATTCAAAATATTTTCAGGCTCCTAATTTCTCACAAGGGGAAGGCTCCACTTCCTTCATATGGTGGTACTGTTCTTCAGCTCCTTCTTTCCTAAAGCGTTTCTTTAAAAAATATCACACTTTTTACAAACATAAAAGCACTTGACATGCTTTTTGTTAAAACTGTTCTAAATGCTGCCTTCTCTGTGCATCCCTCCTCAATTCTCCTAGGCAGAAGAATAAATGCACCAGAACACTCAGCTGTACAATATTATCCTGTCACTTTGTAATTATCCATCTCCACCTCTAAATGACAAGCAGACATGATGACATTTCAACCTTTGTGGAGATTCCAACCACTAATACCTGATATTGAGGAGATGGCATGGTGGCATAGCTGATAAAGCAACTGCCTGTGACATCAGCATCCCATATGGGCACCAGCTCAAGTCCTGGCTTCTCTACTTCCATTCCAGCTCTCTGCTAATGCACTTGGGAAAGTAGCAGAGGATGACCCAAATGCTTAGGCCCCTGCCACCCATGTGGGAGACCCAGAAGAAACTTCCAGGAGACTTCAGTCTGGTTGAGCCCTAACTGTTGGGGTCATTTGGGGAGGAACCAACTGATAGAAGATCTGTCTAGGTCTCTCCCTCTCTGTTTCTGTAACTGTACCTTTCAAATAAATAAAAATAAATTTCAAAAACAAATACTTGATATTGAGTAGCTGTTGTGTACTCTAGGCCCTAGAATATATTAGGAAATAAAAACAAATCTTTGTCCTTTGTATTATAGAGGTGAAAGAAGCAAGATAATTATAAAATAAGAAAATATATGGCAATTTATGTGAAGGAAAATAAAGCTAGGTAAGGGGATAAAAGTGACAAGAGGAGGCATTACTTTAGTACACAGGAAAGATCTTTTGAAAGTGTGCCATTTGATATTTAGAAACATCTCATCAGAGACACTGAGAAAATAAGCCAGAGCATGCCAGTGTCTAGGTTGCTCCCAAACAAGGGAGCAGCTAGGAGTAGAAAAGCTGAATGTTGAAAACAAACCCTATTTTGGGTAGGACTAAAGGCCAAAGCTGAAAAATCAGTAGAGAAAGCCCTGACACTGGCATCCAACCAGTATCCTAGCAACACCAACTATCAGTTTTGTGCATCTGTGAGACAGAGAAAGAGAAAAACAATAAGAAGGGGTTATAGAGTGGTTTGCAGATATCCCTAGAATCCTGAATATATGTTGGCCAAACTCAGAATGCAAATAGATTGGATGATAATTGAAGCATAAATTTCATGTTTCTGTGTCCAGTTTTAGATACATGGAGAGCTCAGACATAGGAATAAGCTGGGGGGAGGGGAGGGTGTCATAATCCTCATTTCAAGGTTTTCTCAATAATAATACTATTTTCTCAATAGTAATACTATTGGCACCTTGGACCAGACAATTCTCTGCTGTGAGGCTGTCTATGCATTTTTTTTGAAATTGTAAGATGTTTAATAGCATGCCTTGTTTCAACCTAGTTTCCCGACATTGACAAATGTCCTGGGGAAAGAGGGACAAAATTGTCTCCCCCCATTAAGAAACACTGCTGTAGAAGGAAGAACAGAGTAGAAAGACAATAGTAGTCATAACCATGGACAATTAAAGCCAATACACCTGAGTCACAGACTCAGGAGGATTTTGGTAAAAACAAGCAGAAACAAAAGCAATGAGCACCAAGAAAACTAAGAAGTTCAATAGATTGATTGAATAGCGAATGGATACAAAGAACAAATTACTGAGCTTGAATATCAGGATGAGAAACTCTCCCAAAGAGCATAGTAATAACAGACACCTTTTTTAATATTGATATCAGAAGGAAAGGGAAAAATAACAAAAGAAAATCTTCAAATTATAATTGAAATATAACTGAAATTTCAAAGACCTTAAACTGTTACACAAAAAGTATTATGAATTTAGCATTAATTACAGGGATATAAATGAGCTAAATGTATGGCAAAAGGCAGAGACAGAGAGCAAGGAGGGGAGAGAGGCTGTGTACTGGTACAGTGAGTAACAAGTTATGTGCTAAAAATCATACTTTATGTAAAGTAAATTTAATACTATTATTTCAATGTATATAACAGTGGACACAAATAGGTAGGAAAAGGTCAAATAAAATTGTCATTGGACATGTTATACATTCATTTAGAATCTTGAGTAATTAGGGAAGAAAAGGCAAAGTGACGAAAAATGCAAATAATTCACAGAAGCAGAAACCTAAGTGGCTATAAGTATCGGGAAAATGTTAGTGTTTTCTCTACCTTCCTACCTATTTTTTCAGAAGCAATGAATTAAATATATATACTATAGCATAGATAGAAATACAAACCTTATTGTACAGTAAAAAAGGAGAAAAAATATTTAGCATGATAGAACATACATAAATTTTATATATATACAAACAAAATGATACTTTATTATCTTAACATATCTCTGCATAACTAAGAGCATATATTAAATTTATAAGAGTTGCTGTTTATGTTGGGTGGAGATTAGAAGCAGAGATGGGAATGGAGATTGGTAAAATAAACAGTTTTTTTTTTCATGGATCAATGTTTATTATAATCCAATGAACTAATTAACATTATTGGGTCACCTCTATCAATCTGATAAAATAAAGTGCATTGTTTTAGAAGCAGAAGAAGGAGAAATTTGTTATATTGAAAGTAGGTTTACAGCCCTTGTCTCTACTGATGCGGAACAGTGTTTTTTTCTTCATATTATTTCTTGAACTGTTTACTTAGTGTAGGGTTCACCTTATGAGTATAAAGTAAAATGAAAGTAGATCTTTGTAAAAATTAAGAGTGGGAATAGGAGAGGGTGGAGGGAGGAAGAAGGATTGGAGCTTAAGCAGAAGGGAGAGTAGGTTCAGAAGTATCATTATGTTCTTAAATATGTATGTATGAAATACATGAAATTTGTATACTTTAAATAAAAATAAAATAATATCAAAAAAAGAAATGAGTTGCAAATGTTTTAGAAAGGTAAAAACAACTAAGTCGAATTTTCAAGGGAAAGCAAGATAATACCAAGTGAAAAATTAAAAAACATTGTCTCAGGGATATGAACCCCCATATCCAAGAAAACAGTAAAGAAAAAGATGTCCATGTTCAGGAAACAGGAATAGGGTGGTGAGTAGATGATAAAATGTGGTGGAATGGTGGGGGTGAGGCTATATAGTTGAAGGAGTAGGAGATTCAAAGCTGGTGCCGAGGCTAAAGACAGATTAGGTCCAGATTGTGTCACTCTTTCATCCTTTTCTAGGAAGCCACTGTATGCCACAGAGGTAGGAATAATGGATGGAATGACCCTTGGTTGCTTATGAAAGCCACACAAAGAATTTCCAAGCTGTCACAAACTAGCCGAGCTGTCAAGATTCCAGAGCTGGAGCAGAGTAAAGCGGTTAGCTAAAATGAGACTCCTGTAAAGAATGTCCCTGTCACTCTGTCTGGGGTGGCATCTGCTGTAACTAGAGACTAGCAAGTCAGCAGACACTTTGATCGTCAAATGATTTATGTCAGCCATCATGTGTTAGAGTGGCAGCCACACATCTGTCATCAGGACAGTGTTGTATAAAAGAGATTTTAATTGCTCCTGGTTTATACATAAAATTAGCACAGCATCACAGAGATAAATTATGGGATCACTGCTAATTTGCAGATTGTGTTATGAAGGACAAGGTAATCCCCCAATGGGCCACAGAAGGAAAAGTTATTTTACTGATATGGGGTGTAAGCAGGAATGTTTTAGTAACAAATGGCAACATTCAGCCTATGACAAGAGCCTCGATTCAGAAAAATGTCAGGTTGATGCATTCCATTTTCTATCCGGTATTTTATCAACTATAGAAGGTGTTGATGGAAGAAATAGGCTGTAAGAAAAGGACTTGTGAATGTCAAATGTTAAAAGAAATACTTGCATTTGGGTAATCTCTTCAAATTTGCTATGCATAGCAGCCACAAGTTAATGTCTCCATATCTGATTTTCACATGTCTGTCTCTGATATTTTCCTTCCCACTTTTTTTTTCCCACTGCCTCTGTTTTCATGTAAGTCTTTGTCTTCCTCTACCTCATATATCTCTGTTACCTACCACTTCAGATCTGTTGAGATCAAGACCCTTCATATACCTATCCATTTATTCAGCCATCTATTCACTGAATAAATATTCCTTGAAGACCTATAATATGTCAGGAATTATTTTGGATACTTGGGGCATATCAGTGAACAAAACCTGAAAAAAATACTTCTGATTTCATGGAACTTGTGTTCCAAGGAAGTCCTAAACTTACATTTCAAATAAAAATTTTTCACATCAGACCCTTAGAAAACACAAATTAGGTTACTCTTAGATTCTCAAACACAAACTTTTAGCTTTTGCTTGATTTTTTTATTTATGTATTCAATACATTTATATATTCAATACGTTTTTTCTTTTTTAGTTTTAATCTTGAATTAATTCTTGACAGGTCAGATTCAATATGATTTATAGATGCAATTCTTTTTTTTTTTTTATTTGACAGGCAGAGTTAGACAGTGAGAGAGAGAAAGAGAAATGTCTTCCTTCCGTTGGTTCACCCCCCAAATGGCTGCTACGGCTGGAGCTACACCGATCCGAAGCCAGAAGCCAGGTGTTTCCTCCCGGTTTCCCATGTGGGTGCAGGTATCCAAGTACTTGGGCCATCCTCCACTGCCTTCCTGGGCCACAGCAGAGAGCTGGACTGGAAGAGGAGCAACCAGGACTAGAACCCAGTGCCCATATGGGATGCTGGCACTGCAGGCGGAGGATTAACCAAGTGAGCCATGGCACTGGCCCCATAGATTCAGTTCTAAGAAAATATTGATATTCCCTTCCTCCCTCCCTCCTTCCTCCCACTGTCGTCCCTCTCACCTTCCTTCCTTCTCCCCTTAATGTCTCTTTTCTATTAAATGTGTCTTTGACCTTCATGTGTAGAACCAACCCACTGCCTTGAACCCCAATTCCTCAACCTTTGCTTCAAAGACTCCTTCCTCCTCTGAACCTCAGATACGCTTTCCCATGGTTATTCATTTGACTTCTCATGCAAAACAGCACCAACTCTAAACTCCTCTTTCTAATTGCCCTGCCTCTGATGGCCACCTCCTTAGCCTCTATTTCCTGTCTTCCAGGACTCCACTGTGACAACTCTCTGATATCTTGGGCACTTCTGCTAGATACATTATCAGTCCCACTATCATGCACTCACAAACTGCATACTCAAATTTAAGGCTGCACTATTGAATTTTACACTTGATCTTATCCAAAAGGCCAAGAAGCGATGCACTATTGAATTTTATATGAAATTCCCATACTTGTATTTCCTCCTACATTTTTTTCAGTATATCCCCAAGAACCGACACATTAACCCAAAATATTTCCACAACTAACTTTTACTGAACAATCACAATGTGTGATTTGTCTGAAAGGTTTTCACTACGTGAACCAATGTAGTCCTCATGGAAATTTTTTGAATTCTTCCTCCCTTTCACAGCTTTTTAAAAGTTAACATTTAAAGTATGACAAACATCCCTAATGTGAAGAACTAAAATAGCCTGTCCAAGTTCATACAACCTGTAAGTGGTGGAATGAGGATTCAAAATTCAAATACAGAACCCCTATTTACTTAACCACAACACTCTCTTGGAACATAATAGGTACTCAAAAGATAATTTTTGGAATAAATGAATGAATTGTTCCTCTACTTATAAGTTATGTATTCCCTTGAAACCTTCTGTTATGCCTCAGTTTGGCTACGACCTTACTTGATAAGCCATTCTCCTACCACAACCGAGTCTGAAGGGAAAAGAACATAGCTGCCTCATGTAAATCACTTCATCTGAATCTTGAAAACAACCATATGAGGTAGACTTGTATTTTACAGGTAATTAACTACAACAGGGATAATAAGAATTTTGGATCTTCTATATTCTAGTATTTGTTTGATACCTTCATATTTACTAACTCATTTAACACTTATAATTTCCTCATGAAATAGGTAATATTATCATCTCTATTTTGTACATGAAGAAATGAAATAATTAAATGCTTTCAGAACATGGTGATAAAAAAGTAAAGAAGCAGACTTTAAGTAAAATCATATTTGCTCCATATATAGTGGATATAATTCAATCACAATGCAGATGGAAGACATATACTTTTATGAGCAATCTCACCCACTTAAACAATTTTAATGCTAATAAATATCAATGTCTTTTGTCCACATCATGATAAGCTTTTAACTTCTGTCTAATGGGAAGAAGCTTGGCACCAAAACCTTCATGAGAGGAAACTATGCAAGTTCTCTTGAATTTGCCATAATTCTAGCACTAACCCAGAGTCCAGATACACTCACTTGCATATAACTAGATCCATAACTCAGAGGCCAAAAACATAACCAAAGACTGATCTAATGAAAGTTTATCTTTCTCCTGATGGTTAGCAATGGCAACTACCATACTGACTTTGAGAATGGATCTAGACCTTTCCTAGAATTTGGGAGTTACTGTAGGGTAGGCATACTAGAAAGAAAGATAGATATGAAGTTAGAAAATATGGTATATATACACTATGGAATACTACTCAGCCACAAAAAAATGTATACAACTGGAAATCATTATGCTTTGTGAAATAAGCCAATCCAAAAAAGACAAATAAAATGTTTTCTTTGATGTGTAGTAGTCAATATAGAATACAAAAAAAACTATAGGAAAGAAATGGACACCTTAGGATTTGATTGTTGTTTTTAGCCCTTGTTCATACTATGGTGGAACTGTGGTCTTTTTTATTTTTTTTTACATATTTAATATTATGGTCAGTGGTACAACAAGCTTATAATTATAAAGTAGACTGAAATTATGTTCCTTGTAAAAACTAAAGAAAAAAAGAAAGGAAGGGAGAAGGGCGATTGAGAGAGGGAAAGTATGGAGGATAGAATTACAGTTATCTTCTAGGAATTGCACCTATGAAATACGTGAAATCTGTTCTCTCTATAGTAATAAATATTTTGAAAAAGAAAGCTAGGATTTAAATTCTGGATCTTCTGTATGTCCTCAGACAAATTCAGTAATCTCATTGTTTTTTTTTTCCCAACTGAAAAATGAGAAAAATTGTATCTATCACATCAAGTAACCATGAGGACTATTTGAGCTGAACATTATTTATAGCAGCACTTTATAAACTATGAAAGACTGTAACCAATTGAGAGACTATTTGATATTGATTTCAAAACCCAAACCATTCAAAATTGTGTATGACCACTAATACACCAAGTCAGTAAAATTCCATTCTTAAGTCATTCAAGTTCTCAGGAAGACAAGCTTCTTGTTTCTTTCTGTTCTGCCATCTTCTTAAAATGGATTCCATCCTCATTGTCATGATACAGCTCCTAGAGCTACAGCAATCAAGTCTGCCTTCCAGAAAGAAGGTAAATAGGCACAAAGGGAAAGGGCGAGGGTATTTCTCCCAACTAAACTTGCTTAACGTATTTCCTGAAAGACCCTAAAAACAATTTCTACTAACCTCTTAGAATAGGAAGCAAGAAAATTTAATTATCTACTGCATGCATTGCTACTATAAAGAACTTTTATTACCAGGGTAGAAAATCAGATTGACTTTGGTAGCCAACGAGCATTCTTTGTCACAATTGATAATAACTTTAATTTTGCCAAACAATTTGAGATTAATTTCCCAACTTTATATTCCTAAAAATCTCATCAGATATTCAGGCCAAGAATTATGCACATTTTATAGATAGGAAAAATAAGGATAATGTTATACAGTACTTTACAATATGCTTTTTATAGTTAATTGTAAAATAGGACACATACAAATAAATCCAACATAAAAGTATGTTTTAAAAATAACTTTTAGGGCACAGTGTGGTGACATATCAGGTAAAGTCACCACCAATGACACTGGCATCACATATGGGTACCAGTTCATGTCCCCACTGTTCCACTTCAAATTCAGCTCCCTGAAGATGGTCCGGAAAAAAAACAGTGGAAAATGATCCAGGTGCTCGGGCCCCTGCCACCTACAAGGGAGACCCAGATGAAACTCCCACTCCTAGCTTAAGCCCCTTCCAACACTGGCAGTTGTAACCATCTGGGGAGTAAACCAGAGGATGGAAGATCTCTCTCTTTGTGTTTCTCCCCCTTTCTCTGTAATTCTAACTTTCAAAAATAACTAAATAAATATTTTTAAAAATAAATTCCAATTATCTATTAGAATGAAGAAAGTAACCACCAACCTTAGTAAAAGAGAAAAAAAAAGTGCCTTGGCAGAACTCAAGAAAAAAGCCCTCATGATGTTCCCTTAGCTCTCCAAGGCAATAATTAATCATTTTTATTTTAATCACTTTCTTACTTTTTTCAGACTCCCTTTTTCTCACTAAACACACACCCTTAAAATGGCCAGTTAATTAACCAGGATGTCAGAAGATCCTAAATGGAATGTAGACTGTGAAAATAAATCTAACTGTACTAAAAATGTGTGCAATATCTCACACAGGAAGTGGGAGGAGGGGAGATAGGAGCCAGAAAGCTGTGCAGTCAATGGCAAAGCTGAGATGAAAACTATACATAAACATCTCAGTACAGCTGACAAGTTTTTTCTTATCGGGTATGAGTTAGCAATTGTGAAAGCATTTTACATGTATCCTAGGACTAAACATACAAGGAAATAAATGGTAGCTGAGACCAAAGATCTTCACTGTCAGGAAAAGAAATCATAAATAAGCGAGTGAGGAAGATTAGAAAGGACACCAATGCACACATTTACATGTATAATTTACCTGAGATTGGAATTGCTATGTTATTGGTAATGTTGATGTTCAGGTTATTAGATCAGGCCAAACCAATTTACACTCACTTTAGCAGTGTACGTGAGTTTCAGTTGCAGCATGTCCTAAACAATTGCCAATGCCAATCATTTTAACTGTAATTCTTTTTCAATGTGTCAATTTTGATTAATGTGCAGTGGCCCCCATCATGGCTTTATTATACATGATTATTGGCTATTATTGGCTATTTGGATATTCTCTTTACTGAAGTGTCTTCTCAAGGCTCTCGCCCATTTTTCTACCAGATTTTATACATTTTTTTCTTATCAAGTTGTAGAATTTTTATGTATCTTGTGTATGTATTACAAAAGTCTTTGCCCACTTTATGTCTATCCTTTTTTATCTCTTGGTGGTATTTTTTGATGAACAGTAAACCTTAATCTTCATATACTCCATACTATTATTATTGTCTTTTGTGATTATTTTTTAGTATTTTATGAAGTTTTTCTCTAGCCTAAGATCATAAAAGTACATTCTGTACATTATATATCTTCATCTTGACCATCCATCTACTATTCTTCTGATCTTTTGATCCCAAGCATTTATCTATTCAATAAATACTCACAGAATGACTTCAACTTGTCAGATACCATGATAGCCACTGAGGATATTTACTAAACAAGGAAGCCATACTCCAACTTCTGCATCTTATGGCTTAAATTAAAATAACTGAATAAATGATAACAAACAAAATTAAATGAGTTTTCCAAGAGGCAGTGTATAGAGTGCCATGCCTAACACAACAGGGATTACTGTACTAGTTACCAACATAACTTTTCAATAAACACAGAGAATGTTGTCATTCATGCCCCCAATCTCTCTTTTCAGATTTTGGCAATCCCCACAGACACCAGAAAGCTTTGCTGCTGTCACAGACCTGTCATATGCTTTCTGTGTGTCCAGAAAAACCTCTCAGGCACAGGTTTTTCATGGCAGATACACATTTCCTGGCATTCCACAGAGTCTTAGGATTTTTCCATGCAAATCTTCATTGTTTTCAGAATATGTTTTCAGAAGATAATTCTCTTTTAAATGTACCAAAGAAATCAAGCTCACTAGATTTACTTTGTTGTAGAATTTAAGTCCCAGTGACTTGGCATGAACTATTTCCTTCTGGCACTCTGTTCCAAATATAGCGTTCACTTCATGTTAAAGTGCTGAAAATACATGCTCACAACACAATCATCATGAAACAGAAACTTTCACTTCACAGAGGACTGAGAAGCCAGTGGATTCAGGGAGCAAGTCTTCCAGAACAAATGCTACACTTGCAAAATTTGAAGTACTTTTCAAACACTGACATCAGGGGGCCCCTAAGTTGTTTCATCCCACTCCAAGATATGAGGAAAACCACAGTGATGTTGCTGTCACCTCTCAAGTTGTGTTCAATGTATGCCCTTATTTATGAACTTTTATAGCTTCAGTTTGAGGCATTTTTTGTTTCCTGCCTCTCTTTTGGCTTCGCATTTGGTGGACAGAAATCAATAGAGTTGCTTAACAAAACTTTCAAGCAATTAATTACAACCCATCTGAGCCACTTTTATGATCTATCTAATTTACCCAACAAGAGCATATGATAGCTTAAACATTAAAATATGATTAAAGAGTCAGCTATGTTGTAATGGGAACATACCTGGAATCGAAGTTGAAAGAGCCATGAACTTTGCCTAGGCAGAACCATGTCCTCTGTGCCTCAGTGAAAGTGTTTAACAATGTGTAATTCATCATGAAAATATAAGATTTAATCCTGAAAATATTTTAGTAATAAAGTGTTTTCATATTATTTTACATATTCATATTATTTTATAATATGTTTATATATTTATATTTTAATATTATGAATATATTTATTATTATTTTATATATTATAAACATAACATTATATTGATAATATTTATGTATTATTTTATACTATGTCTGACTTTCCAGATGTAATGTTATATATGGATAATTATAAATATTCACATCTAAATGATGCTATTAGTAAACTAAGTGAGGATTGTTACCTTGACACTCCCTGAATTTCACTCTATTCTGGTTTCCCTTGTCAGTCCAGGCTCTTCCCTGTCACCCTCTTCCCCTCCATCTTTCCACACTCAGATCCCCATGTTTGCACTCATGCTGGACTCCTCAGCAAATTTGCCTTCCATCCTCCTTGCCATCTGCATTTTTCCCTGTCCATAACTCAAAATCTGAAATTGTCCTGCTTAATCCTTGATGACTTTTCTAGCTTGCCAAATAGATATGATTCTTTCTCTAAATTATTTTGACAAAAACATCACACACATATACACGTTTTTCTGCAGTTCTCGCTTAGTTGGGCCTACACTTCCAATTGCAGCAGATTTTTGAGGGAACAGTAAAAAGTCAGCCTGAAAAGGTCAAGTGGGATAAGACTGTGGGAGGTCTTGAAATGCAAATCTCTATAAGCACCTTGGATACAAAATGTTTTCAGCAGAAGGGTGGCACTTCAGAGTTGTGTTCAAGGAAATTAAATGGTTTGGAGATCAGACAGAAAGCTGCTATCATAGTCTAAGAACCAAGAACCTGGGAAGTGGAGATAGAAAGAGGCTGAAGGTGACAATGTCCTGTGTGATCCTCATTCCTATCAAACCTGCTCCTGCTGGATGTTCCTGTCTCAAGGGCTGTAGTCATCATTCTCTCAATCACAGAAGACAGGAATCCAGGAGGCCACCAGAACACCTTCTTTCCCACCACTCCACATTCCACCAAATCACCTCCTAGATTTCATTCTCCAGTTCTCTCCAGGTATCTGCTGTCATGTGGGACCAGGCCTCCAGCATCTTCAGCATATGCAACCTAGATTATTCCTCTCAGGTCTTCCTCCTTCAAGCCAAGCCCTCTAATGCACTCTCCAACTCTCTTTCCTTTGGAGCCAGCAGAACTGCTCCTCTATCCTTTCATTTTCAATTTTTTAACGTGTCCATTGGCATTATTTGCCCACATCATTAATTCCAACTTGTTATGGCTTATAATGTTCACCATGATCTAACCCTTTGCTATTCCCTCCAAATCATTCTCCCACCACTCTGTGTTCTATCCACACTTCCTCATGGGCTGTAATGTCAAATGCCTCCATGTCTTCACTCGCATTCTAGTCCCCCTTCTCTCTTTCTCCCTCTCAAAATTACCTTCATCTTGTTTGGAAACCAGCCATAGTCTTTCATTGTGCTCCAAGAATGTCATTGAGATGCTTGCTGCCTTCTCAAAGCATAATGTTATAATTATCTTTACTTTGCTCTATTTGATTCAGAGTTCCTTAGGGACAAAGGTTGAGATTTTCATCCTGTTATCCTAATATCTACCACAATTCCAAGGCACAGAGATGACATGTCATATATGCTGAATGAATCAACAGGTCAGTGATTATCTGAGATGACACCCAAAAATGGAAAAGGGGAGAATTCATCAAAGGTATGAAGTCCCAGACATTCATACTCTGTTCCAGGCCCAGGTTCAGGGCTGAGTCAGGACTGGCTTAAATCAAAGGTAAAGACTTCTGCTAAGATCAGTGATTTAGAAGAAAATTAAAGCTGGTATTTGTTAAACTAATTCTCTAAAGTGTAGAGGGCTATTGATTTTGAAGGAGTAGCCAAACTGCTGGAGGGATTTTGACCCACTTTTCATTGTTGTGAGGCAAACAAAAACATTGAGTATGTTTATCAGAAATCCTCAGTTCATTCCTTAACCTGCCTCCTACTAGCCTGAAATGAAGCATACTTGGTCTATGAACTTCTGTTTCCTCATCTTTAAATGGAGAGGATAGTCATTCCCACCTTACCAAAAAGACATGAAGTTCAAACAAGATAAGGTACACAAAGTATCTATCATGATGGTTGCTTCAAAGTAATAAGTTGAAATTATAATAATTATTATTATCATGCAAGAGTTTTGGACATAGTGAATACTTTGCATGTTCATAAGCTGTATGAACCACTCCCAGAGCATTAAATTCCAAGTGCACCTGTTCTTCAGTAGATATGAGCTCAGGTTAATTCATTAGATAGAGACTTAACACTTGGCGGGTACTGGTGATGAATATTCAGGATATAAGATAAATACAGAGGACTGAGGATTTCAAACGCAAAGTGCTACTCTCACTTCTGTAAAGCAATGACTAATGTAAAATCCTTAATTGCATTATCTCCTTAGGTATTTTTTTGTAAGATTCATTTATTTATTTCAGAGGCAGAGTTAGAGAAGGAGAGACAAAGAGAAAGGTCCTCCATCTGCTGCTTCACTCCCCAAGTGGCCCCAACAGCCAGAACTAGGCCTATCTGAAGCCAAGAGCCAGGAGTTTCCTCCAGGTGTCCCAAGTCATTGCAGGGGCCCATATCTTGGGCCATCCTCCATTGTCTTCCCTGGCCACAAGCAGAGAACTGAATCAGAAGAAAGGGAGCCCACATGAGATGCTAATGCTGCAAGCAAAGGCCTAACCTACTATGCCACAGCACTGAATTCATTACCTCCTTTAATATCCTCCAAATTGTGGGAGGTAAATGTTACTATCTTCATTTCATAGATGAAGAAACTATGTTCAAGGAAATTAAGTAATGTACCCATTCACATAAAAAAATAAAAATACATGAATTGAAACTATTCTGTTGGCTCTGAAACCCATGGCCTTTCTACCCCTGCTGCTTTTCCAAGAAATTTTGCCCCTCAGTTGGTGAAACGTTCAGAAATTTCATATGATTGATGTCCTCTCACCCCACCAAATTTCCTATGAAATCTCCATATAAGGGAACTAAGACTCAGGATAAGAAATGGCTTTCTTGAGGTTATAAGGCCAGTAAACAGCAGTCCAGGAAGCCAAACTCCTGTCATTACTCATATCAACTGTGCTTTCCCACAGTGGAGTAACTATCTTCCAGCCATACTAAAGAGTACAGAAATAAGAGGAAGAAAATTACTTCTCAATGTACTGTTACAAATTTACATTAAAAATCCTCCTGCTGGAGTAGTTATAGAAGCTCTCATTATGTGAGGAAAAGATTATTGCACATTATATATAAGCCTTTTCCCTACATCCTTTCAGTATTAGAAGAACTGGAGTCATACATGTAAAACCATGCATTTGCCAAAGAGCACACTTGGGATGAAAGGAGTCTGCTCATAGATCATAAAGCTGCAGTATTTTAAAGTGAGAATTTATTTATTTAGAAGATGAACATTTGTTAAAAACTACTAAAATTTGGATAAAAATGTAAATATGTACTGAATACAGTTTTAGTGAGCCACATTATACTAAGTGAAAGTTTTAAAATCAAATAATAAAAAGAGCATCTATTCTATCTGTTTGAAGTGTTTATCAGGCAGTTATTAGGCTGTCCATTATCCTAGATTGTGGTACACAGAGATGAGTAAGTAATGACTACACTCTTAGGGAGTTTCTTGACATAAATAAACAAATTTAATAAATGTATGTTTCATTTCCCTCCATTATCATATTAGAAAGATTATTAATGGAAGGAAGTACATGGCATATGGAAAAGCCAGTGTTATGCAAAGATGCAAATGGATTTTTGAAAATAAGTGAAACTCAAGCTGAATCTTGGAAAGGGGATGAAGTATCACAAAGTGGACAAGGAATTACAGGTAGTTGTGAGTGGGTCAGAGAGTAATACAGCCTTTTTTGCCTGTGAACTGCAAGTAGTGTCTTGAATTACAGTTTATGGGACGAAAGGAAGCAGGCATGATTAGACTTTCCATGAAGTGAAGCCATTTCAAGAACTATAGCAGTAGTAGTGGAGATGGCATCTGTGAGGTGGCAAGGACATGGGGTATGAGGTATGGCTATCAGTAAAAGGCAAAAGGAAGAGAGTTTTCTGCATCATTGCTTTGAAGATACCAAAAAGTGAAATAGTCAAGGAAGAGTATATTTAAGGAAAAGAACATCAAGTTCTCTCTGTGATAACAGGCTTCATAGTCTATGTGACATCACATATAGAAAGGAAGTAAGTAGGCAGCCAGATAAATGAGACAAGATCTCAGAAGAAAGTTGCAGACCAGAGATCCAGAGGAAGGAGCTGTCATATTTGGGTGGCTGATAGAATCACATGAATGAATAACTGTTCAGAGTGGGCAGACTGAGTAAGACGAGAACAGGCATGCAGGATAGAGTACCAAATACATCAACATTTAAGATAGGGCATAATGATCATAAAGATGAAAAGAAGCCTTGAAAAAAGATGAAGATGAAAAGTAAAAGAAAACCAAGAGAAGGTGATGTCTTAAATGCCAACAAAAGAAAATTTTGAGAATATGGAGAAAGTTGTCAGCAACTCCAAACACCACAGCACATTTAAGGGAGAAAAGAATGAGGAAGAGAAAACAAGCCTTCTACAGAGAATAATTCAAAAAACCATTTAATAGTCAGACTAAACATGGTGAGAATCCGCATTAAGACAGAAAAGAAGTGGCTGCACCGCAGCTCACTAAGCTAATCCTCTGTCTGCAGCACCAGCACCCCGGGTTCTAGTCCCGGTTGGGTTGCTGGATTCTGTCCCAGTTGCTCCTTTTCCAGTCCAGCTCTCTGCTGTGGCCCAGGAGGGCAGTGGAGGATGGCCCAAGTGCTTGGGCCCTGCACCCACATGGGAGACCAGGAGGAAGCACCTGGCTCCTGGCTTCAGATCAGCACAGCGCGCCGGCCACAACACGCCGGCCATAGCAGCCACTTGGGAGGTGAACCAATGGAAAAAAGAAGACCTTTCTCTCTGTCTCTCTCTGTCTCTCTCTCTCTCTCTAACTCTGCCTGTTTAAAAAAAAGACAGGAATGAAGAAATAATGAGAAGGCAAGAAATGGAAGAAACATGAAATGGCTTGAGTTCTTTTTGAATATGAAGATTGTGAGCAAGAACAGTTGAGATCGACTCACCAAAGTTCCTAACTTGTGTGACAAAACTCATCAAAATGAGGAATACAGAAAAATACAGAAATTTTGGCAACAAATATGAAGCCTGCACAAAGTATTAGAAGTGTTGTGATTTACATTCCTATGCTACATAAGGGAAGTTTCTATAGAAATAAAAAGGGGCAAAGGGATCATTCACATTGAAAAGAGAATGAATAGGCTGCAGAGATGCACTGCTGGTCTAAGGTGAGCAAAGAAGAAACAGCAAAGCAAAGAAACTGCAACCTCAACAAAGGAATGAAGAGCAAGATAGTGTTATTATGCTTAACATTTAACAATTGAAGCAGGACCTGCACTAACTATCATATGACTTTGGGAACAAATTATTGGAGTCCATGAGGTCAGGAAGATTGGAGGCTAAGATGATCATCCATCTGGGTATGGAAATGATCTAGGATGATAATAGGAGCTGGGAGAGAAGTGAAAATAATGGCCATTAGCTAAAGTTCTTGATGAATATGAGAGAGTGACCAAAAGTTCAAGAGAATGGCGCTATATAGATATATAAATACAGATACGTGAGATACAGGTACATGTATGCATACATAATATAACTAACATTATGAGCCTCATATGTGGAGGTGATTTGCAAAATGCAAGAAGCAAGAGTATTGGTATCTAGGTAACAACTGGAAAAGAGAATAATGTTAGTAAAACCTCCAGGATGTTTGGGCATGTGATGTATAATAACAATCTCTGCATAAGGAGAAAACAGATAAAATGATGTAGATGCAGAAGAACTGGAGTTCTGACAAGAACTTGAGAGTAAGGATGCCATCAAAGGACAAGGAGATAAAACCAGAGGAGAGGAAACGGTAAGCAGAGTGAGGAGGGCATCATTTTTAAAAGCATGCTGAAGATGGAGACTATTACCTTTTACTCACATGCCTGTGATGATGGATGGCAGTTGCTTATTGGGCTTCATGTTTCAGATTGGGCATGAGATTTCAGAGGCCTGCTGAGACTGAGTTCTCGGCTTGTATGAGTTAGTGGCCAAGGCATTGTTTCGATGTTCCTAACAACAATCCATGGTAAAAGGGAACACATATTCTTGTCTCTGCCTTGGGAAGCCATGGTTTAGAGAAAAGACCATTTCAGAACGAAATACCTGAGGACTGAATTGTGGTACAACAGTTGCTGGTTCTGATGACATAACTATCGAAGCCTTAGTTTGAGCCCCTGCTGCTCTGCTTCTGATCCAGCTTCCAGCTAATGCATCTGGGAAGATAGCAGAAGGTAGTCCAAATACTTGGGACCCTGCCATCCAAGAGGTAGACCATGATGAAGTTCCTGCTCCTACCTTTAACCTGGCTCAGTCCTGATGGTTGTGGTCATTTGAAGAGGAAACTAGCAGGTGGAAGATTCCCTCTCTCTCTCATCCCCCTCACCTTTCAAATAAATTAATAAATTATTTTTTTAGAAAAAAAGAACCAAATACTTAGTTATAAGAAAACTATAATTGCTCTGATTGATTCCTTCAGTCCTGATAAGGATTCTGCTACCCTTTGGCAGCACTTGAAAAAGATCTCTAGTGCAGATTTATAGCTGTCTCTTTTTACAGACAGTTGTTTATGAGTGCTAGCTCTCTTAAGCAACAGGAAGGAAGCAGAGAGGATGACATAGCAAATGGTAGGTTCCTGGACATGAAAGATAATTGCTAACACACTGTGATCCAGAATGACAGTAGGAATGTGTATAGAGATGAAAATATGACCAGATGTAAAAGTTCATGATGATGATGAAGTTCAAGGACTTTTATTCCTCTTCCTTGGAAAAGGAAAAATAGAACTTAATGAAGTTATCTCCATAATACTACAGAGGAACTCTCAGAAGCTGTGACAAAAAGTTTTGAAAAATGTGTATTATGAAAAAAATTCATACTGAAATAAACATGTCTTTAATTCCATTTTCCATAAACTGTTTGATGTCTTCTGGTATGTATAAAAATTCTTTGTAGGAACCCAGTACATGTTAGATGCTTGAATCTGAAAATGTGGATTCTTTATTTTTGGATGTGTTATCTTGATATCTCATTTTAATCCTACACATGACCAATGACTTGAAATAGTTTATGTAGAAACTGACATTCCAAAAATCATTGTCCACTCAGTTGTCTTTTAACCAATCTCAATTAATCTTCATATCTCTCTATGTTAATTCTGAGTCATCGTTCTCTCTCATTAAAAACTGCATCATTCATTCCAAAAATTAGCATATAATTGATAGCATATATAATGCAACCCATATATATATATATATATGTATATATATATATATATATATATAAAATAACATGTGCGGTGCCGTGGCTCACTTGGTTAATCCTCCACCTGCGGCACCGGCATCCCATATGGGCACTGGTTCTAGTCCTGGTTGCTCCTCTTCCAGTCCAGCTCTCTGCTGAGGCCCAGGAAGGCAGTGGAGGATGGCCCAAGTGCTTGGTCCCTGCACCCGCATAGGAGACCAGGAACAAGTTCCTGGCTCCTGGCTCCAGATCGGCGCAGCGCCGGCCACAGCAGCCATTTGGGGGATGAACCATCAGAAGGAGGACCTTTCTCTCTGTCTCTCTCTCTCACTGTCTAATGCTATCTTTCAAATAAATAAGTAAAAAGATTAACAAATAAATAAATAAGTAATATGGTCATATGATGGTAAGAAATTATTTTTTCCTCTGTTAGCCTAAACTCATTTTGATGCTTGTTTGGTGCTTTGATTGCTAGATTTCTGAACCAATTTACTGAAAAAGTTTTTATAGGACTACATTGTTTTCTAAAAGTATACTTTTTGAAGCATTCAGAAGTATTTTTCTTTTCCATTTGAACCCCACTGGCTAATAAGTTAATCACAATTATCTGTGATTAGGAGAAACTTGCATTTCAAAGTAGTCATTCCCCCAATATAGAGAAATGACAACCTTGACCAGTTTCATATTGACTTGGGGATTTAAATCATCTCTCAACAGCAGCCTACAAAGGCTTTATTTTTCTCTTGCTTTGCTCCTTTTGAAAAATACCAACATCTTACATTAATACGTAGCAATTTTCGCTTTTACAAAGTGCTTTCAAAAATTTCACCCTACAATATTCATGCACTGTTCCTTCAGTATGAAGCAGAACTTACATTATCACCTCCATTCCAGAGATACAGACTAAAAATCAAAAATAAATCCATACAAGTTGGACAGCAGGTAAGTGGCAGAACTTTCCAATGCCAAAACCTATGTTCTTTTCACAGAGGAATTGAGAGAGGTGGGATCCAAATTAAAATTATGTTTCCAAATTCCAATTTTATGTTTTTAACTAAATCATTGATTCTTCTCCTGTCAGTTTATAACATCTTCAGAGCACCATTTTTCCCTGCATGACCCCACCAAAATCAACCATCTGATGCATTTCTATATCATAGTCATAAGGTCACAGCATTTTAAAAATGAAAGATCCCATCAAAACCGTCTCATTCAATCAGTGAAAGCAATCATGATGAATATTAGGAGATTTGTTCAAAGTTATATTTACCAGCAAACCAGGACCAGATTTAGCCCTCTCCAACTTCCACTCCAATGTCTCTTTCACCTATTCCACACTAATCTCCCACATAAAGAATTTCCTTTTTTTCTTTATTATAATCCTTATTTGCTCAGAACTCCTGAGATCATTTTGTCTTCTACTAAGTTACAATCAGATGGCTAATAGGGAAACCAGAAACTTTACTTAAATTTGTTTAGCATTCCCCTTAAGGATTGTTCACTATGTAAAGACTGAGGATTGTTCATTAAAATGTATCTTTTGTATCCCATAACCCAGATTTAGGTAAATATCCTGTTGTAATTAGAAAGAGAAAAAATGATAGTAATCTCCTGTCATCCTTGATGCTGAAAATTAATTTACTTAAAGCAAATTTCATTTTAGAAGTGAATATGGACTATTCTGCCTTGACTCCACAATATAAATTTTTCAATTATTCTGCCACCACAAATGTATTAGTGAGACACATTTGACATTAGCATGATTCAGGATTGTAAAGTAGAGCTAGTAATATATCAAAATCTGTTGCAACATCTCTGGCTTAGCAGTTATTTTCCTTTCATTTTATCTCCCTATCAAAGCAATAATCCAGGCATAAAATTTCATTTGGTTTTACCTGAATTTTGGAAACAATAGTTCATAGAATTGTACTTTTTTTGTAACAGCTATTTTCTTGTGGCTACAGAAATCTTTTGGGTCCTAACATATAGACTGTCTCTTTTTGTTTTGGGCAATTTAAATTTTAGAACTAGTTTAACATGGAACTAAAATAAATTTACAACCTATAAGTGTATTACTTGCCTGGACTATAAAAATATAAAAGAAAGTGTGAGTTTTCAAGTCAGTCACCAAAGTTTAGGTGCCATCTTCTTTACATGTAAACTTTATGACATTGGGTAAGCCATATAGTTCTCACATTTTCAGACTACAGATGATAAAATTTGCCTTACATAGAAGTGTGTATTAAACAATACAGAGTATAAATTAATAACACAATATTTCACCAGTATTCACTCTGTGAATTCAAGAAATGCTGAAATAAAATAATATTAATGAAAAAATAGTTAAAGTTGGCATTAACTAAACTGGAGTCATATCATGCTTTCAGTTTGCTTCCTTTTCCTATATTCAAATTAAATCATTCAAGAAAAAGCAGGAGCAACTTGGAGTTTGTATTACTGTTCTATAATCCTCATTCAGTACTGAACCAATGAGAGCACAGTACAATATAAGGCACAGAAACCACAGCAGCAAAATATCATCTTCCTAAAGTCCCAAAGTAGATATGAGGAAAACAACTCAGAAATAGAAAATGATGAGTAATTGTAGCTAGAAGGGGTTCTACCAAAAGAAAACACTAGGATAAGGGTCTCAGGACATGTGATTTATTCAGAAGATAGTTCAAGAAAACAAGGGAAGGAAGTGGTGAAGAGAGAAAAGCCAATGAAGGATGCCTTGATGAGTATTATCATGTGCATACTAGACATAAATTCTATGCAGACATTCTGAGAGACAGTGTGGCACCTACCTCAGAATGTTCTACCAAAACATGAGGAAGCCAGGATGGATATGCATCAAATTCTGATTTGAATTTGTCAAATGTTGATCCTCAGGGCATTGACTCTTTTTTTCACATTCATTTTTTATAAATCAACATATAAAAGGGTATGTATTTATTATACACAATATGATGTCTGAAAGCATATATACATTGTAGAATGACTAAATCTAGCTTATTAAATATATATTACCTTGTAGATTTATCATCGTGTGGTAAAAACACTCCAAATCCACTCTCAAAATTTTTTAAGAATATGATAAATTGTTAACTATAATCACTATGCTGTACAATAAATCTCTTGAACATATACTTCATATCTAACTTAAATTTATATTTTTAGCCAACATCCCTCTAACTCCTCTTCAACCATCCCAGCACCGAGTAATCAGCATTCTACTCTCTATTTCTGGGTGATCAACGTTTTAGATTCTACATATGAGTGACATCATGTAGTATTGTCTTTCTGTACCTGGATTATTTCACTTTATTTAAAGATTTACTTTTTATTCATTTATTAAAAAGACAGCATGACAGAGAAAAAGACTAAGAGACAGAGAAAGAGAGAGCTCTTCCACCAACTGGTTCACTCTCCAAATGGCCAGGGCTGAGTTAAACCAAAGCCAGGAGCCAGGAACTCTACCAAAGACATCCACACAGGTAGCAGAGGTCATGTACTTGGGGTATCATCCTGCTGCTTTCCCAGTTGCATTAGCAGGGAGCTGGACCAGAAGTGGAATAGCCAGGACTGAAACCAGCACTGTGATATGGGATACCAGTGTCGCAAGTAGCAGTTTAATCTGTGGTGCCACAACACCAGCCCCCTTATTTCACTTAGCATAATTTCCCCTGGTTTCATCCACATTGCTGCAAATGACAGAATTTTCTTTGTTATGGCTAAATAGCATCTTTTTGTGTATCAGTGCTATATTTTTTTTCTTGAATATGACCTGAAAAGAATAGGCAATGAAAGCAAAAACAGATAAATGGGATTATATCAAATTAAAAAGCTCCTATAAAGCTAAGGAAATAATCAATATAGTGAAGAGACAGATTACAGAATGGGAGAAAATATTTGTAAACAATTTATCTGGTAAGATGTTAATATCCAAAACATAGAAACTTAGGGCATTAACTCTTGTACTCCCAACTCTACTCACAAGCCAAGCAAATACTTGTGACCTGAAAAGCCTTCTTGAAGAGAAACATGGATATGATACATAGCAAGCTGTCTGCATGTACAAGAAACTATCCTCCAAAGATGAGAAGGGATGGCATGGATAGAGCCCAACAGAATTTTCTATGTGAGTTTTTTTATTTTTTAAATATTTTTTTTCCTAAAGGCAGAGCAAGAAAGAGAGAGAGAGGGAGAGCTTGAGGGAGAGAGATCTCCCACCTGTTGGCCCATTCTTCAAATGGCTATAATGGCCAGAGCTAAGCCAAGCCAAAGCCAGGAGCCAGGAGCCAGGAACCCCATCCTGATCTCCCACATGGGTGACCGGAGCCCAAGCACTTGGTTCATCTTTCACTACCTTCTTGGGTGCATTAGCCAGAAGGTGGATAGAGGCAGAGCAGTCAGGATTTAAACCAGTACTCTGGAATGGGATGCCAGCACCTCAAGATGCAGCTAACTACACTGAGCCTGGATTTCCATTTTACAGAGGATGGCCAAAAAAGTCCATTCAGAAAAGTGGAAATGAAAAAAGAGATGTGAATAAAATAAGGATGTGAACCAGGCAAAGACCCAGGTACAGAGAATTCCAAGCAAAGGGAAAACCAAATTAAAAGTCCCTGAGGCAGTAATAAGCATGGCATGTTAGAAAAGCCTGAGTGGTTGCAGTGAAATGAGCAAGGAGTCAAATGATGGGATGCAGAAGTCAAACATGGCCTGGCAACAGCCAGAACATGTGAGCAAAAAGCTTGGATTTTATTCTAGATGAGATAAAAACCCATTGGATGGTTGCTGATTAGAAGAGTAATGCCAGTCAACTTACATTTTAAATTTAAATTCTGTCTGTAACTTGGATAATGACTATGAGGATGTAAGAGTGTAAGGAGGAAAACTATTTTGAATTAACATAATATTCAAGAAAGAGGAAGTTAATGGCAATGAAAATAGTGAGAAGAGAACATGTGAGGGTCTTCAGAAAGTTCATGGACAATGTGTAGTATGAAAAACTGTGCATATATTTTAAGAAATTGCTTCTAAGAACTTCTTAAAGTGTCCTCATATTTGAAGCATTTTTCATATGGTAAGCCACCAGATCTTTCTCGTACAAGAGTCAAGAATCAATTCTGTGATATCAAAGTCAGAAATTTCATTCTTAAAAAACTGTTGTAAAACTCAAAAAGTCAAAAAAGAATGATTTGGTCTTTAAGAAACTGAAGCAGTTCCCATTTTTCTGGAAGTTTGATAACTGCTTATAGCAATCACTGTTGTATACAAGGGGGTAAACAAGGTAGGGAATACATAATAGAAGGTTTGAATCACAGTGAGGTAGCCATGTCTCCCAATCAGTAGCAAGAAGGAGAAACAAATACCTTATACCTAAGCATGGGAACCTGGAGACTAAATCAGATAATGAAGATATTTTTTCTAGTACACATGGGAATAAATATAGATGGAAGTAGAGAACCTAGGAAGGTAAGAATGTGCTATCATTGACATTGATTAGTGTAGCTGATCCATGATGATAATTAAAGGTAGACAATTTTTAATCCATTTCATTGCTATTTGTACATTCTTTCAGTGTATGCATTTACTGCCTGCACCAGGCTGTATAGCTCCCATCAATCCTCCCTAGTAGACCCTGCTGGTATCCAGAAGGTGGAATGAGTATAATGAGATGATAATATTATCTAACCTTTATTAAATGCCAGCTAAGTGCCAGAAGCACTGTTTTGCAGTTTTATATACACTAATACACTCTCTAATTAATTTTTATAATGATACTAAGTAGATCCTGTTATTATTTCCATTTTACAAATGAGAAATCCAAGATTAGGCGAGTTTAAGAAAATTGACTAAGGTTAAACAATGGCTAATGGCAGGGCCAGGGCTTCAGACTCATATCTGACCACCTCTAAAGTACAAGCCCTTGATTAGTAGTCATTTAACTTAGATGAAAACAGCAAATTCCTAATATTTGTAATTGAAAAATTCACAATGTAAATGTAACACAGGCAAACTCAAGGATATAACCACCTTAGTGGCTGAGGAATAAATTAAATCACATATGCTTAGGGCCTAGTAGATGAGACAATAGTGCTTTTCTCATGTGTGGGCCTGTTCTCACCAAGTAGCTCCATTTCAAGGAGGAGATGGCCATTCTTACTGAGTAAGTTGTGGGACATGACATCAACATTCCAGAGAAGATAACTCCTTCTAATTCACAAAAATAAAGAGGATATAAAAATTAACCGAAAATGGAAGTTTTGAACAGGTAAAAAGGTGTGAAATACTGCTAGCAAAATTAAATCTATGGCAGGAAATTTTAGCTCATCTCTGAAATTTATAGATGTAAAGTCACTGTACAAGGTTATAAAGCTGTTAAGAGACAACACTGATGTACATTCTGTTGTGTGGTTTTTTGCAGTGGCAATCATTGTGGTTTCTTCAGAAAAATTATTAAAGGAGTTAAATCAGTAAATGGGCAGATCTTCAAATTGTAGAGGCATTTTTATCTCTACAACAAGGTCCCAGTATGTTATATTTCTTGTAGTTTCCTTTATATGGATAGTATTAATAGTATCATTGTTTTAAGTACTGGAAACCATCACAAGTTACCATATGTTAACAGAGTAGTAGCCTGACATTGGATTGCTTTATATATATATATATATATATATATATATATATATATATATACATACATATATATATATATATATATTCACAGATATAGGGACTTCAGAAATTTCATATATAAATAGCAATAAAAGATAAAAATAAAGAGCAAAAAAAATTATTTCTCAGCATAAGTTCTATCACATTTAGTTAATTGATGATTCCACGCACTTAGTTCATTTCTCAAGAACCGACGGTCCTAGAAATTTAACCAAATCAATCAACGTTTTTTACATTATTAATGGAAGAAAAATGGAAGCTCTATAAAGATATTTTAGCATTTGGAAACAAAAATAAATCAAATGGAGCCCAAATCAGAATTGTTTTCTGGATGTCTACTCATTTGCCACCAAAGTTTGTAAAATTGCCCGTACCCGATGAGAGGAATGAGCAGGAGTCTTGTCATGGTGAAGAAGACTCTCTCGTGAGGATTTCCCAGGCATTTTTCTGCTAAAATTTTGATCAACTTTCTCAAAACACTCTCTTAATAAGCAGATGCTGTTATATTTTGGCTTTCCAGAAAGTCTACAAGCAAATGCCTTGAGCATTCACAAAAACTATTATCACAATCTTTGCTCTTGACTGACCCATATTTGTTTTGACTGGGCCATTTCTATCTCTTTATAGTTATGACTTTGATTTTGCCTTGTCTTCAGGAACTTACTAGTAAAGCCATATTTCACCTCCTCTTACAATTCTTGGAATAAATGTTTCAGGATCTTTATCACATTTGTTTAAATTCCTTTGAAAGTTCTGCTCCGGTCTGTAACAGATCAGAGCACTACAGTGGCATTCATTGAGCAGAAGTTTTGCTTTCTTTAATTTTTCAATCAGAATTGTGTAAGTTGACTCAACTGAGTGTCATTGGTGTTCACTATTGTTTCTTCTAGTAGTTTCCAATCCTCTTAAGTTATGGCACAAACAATGTTTTCTTTGCAAATTGATATGGGTAGTCTGCCATGGTAGGCTTCACCTTAAACATTATCTCACCACTTTCTGAAATGAGTTATTCATTTGTAAACTGCTGATTTCTTACGGGTGTTGTCCTCATAAACTTTTTGTGAAGCATCAGTGATTTTATCATTTTCCATACAAGTTTTAGCAGATTTGATATTTCTTCTTGCTTCTATGTTAAAATAATTCATGCTGTCTTGATAGGGCTTCTTTTCAAATATATGCTTTATTCTTAGCATCACCAAGTAGGTGCTGTTCAGAAATGTAACAGTAAGTTGGGGCTTTTTGTCTAAAAAATATTTGGATCCATGCATAGTTTTTTTTATTAAACTTTTATTTAATGAATATAAATTTCCAACATACAGCTTATGGGTTACAATGGCTTCCCACTCCCAAAAATTCCCTCCCACCCACAACCCTCCCCTTTCCCACTCCCTCTCCCCTTCCATTCACATCAAGATTCATTTTCAATTCTCTTTATATACAGAAGATCAGTTTAGTATATATTAGGTAAAGATTTCAACAGTTTGCCCCCACATAGCAACACAAAGTGAAAAAAAATACTGTTGGAGTACTAGTTATAGCATTAAATAACAGTGTACAGCACATTAAAGACAGAGATCCTACATAATATTTTTTTAAAAAAATTAATTAATTTTCTATGCCATTTCCAATTTAACACCAGGTTTTTTTTCATTTCCAATTATCTTTATATACAGAAGATCGATTCAGTATATAATTAGTAAAGATCTCATCAGTTTGTACACACGCAGAAACACAAAGTGTAAAAATACTGTTTCAGTACTAGTTATAGCATCACTGCACATTAGACAACACATTAAGGACAGATCCCACATGGGATGTAAGTACACAGCGACTCCTGTTTCTGACTTAACAATTTGACACTCCTATTCATGAAGTCAATAATCTCCCTAGGCTCTAGTCATGAGTTTCCAAGGCTATGGAAGCCTTTAGAGTTCGCTGACTTTGATCTTATTCCGATAGGGTCATAGTCAAAGTGGAAGTTCTCTCCTCCCTTTGGAGAAAGGTGCCTCCTTTGATAGCCCCGTTCTTTCCACTGCGATCTCACTCACAGAGATCTTTCTTCTTTTTTTTTTTTTTCTTTTCCATGGTATCTTGGCTTTCCATGCCTACAATACTCTCATGGGCTCTTCAGCCAGATCCGAATGCCTTAAGGGCTGATTCTGAGGCCAGAGTGTTGTTTAGGACATCTGCCATTCTATGAGTCAGCTGTGCATCCCACTTCCCATGTTGGATCTTTCTCTCCCTTTTTGATTCTATCAGTTAGTATTAGCAGACACTTGTCTTGTTTGTGTGATCGCTTTGACTCTTAGACCTATCAGAGCTATCAATTGTGAACTGAAATTGATCACTTGGACTAGTGAGATGGCATTGGTACATGCCACCTTGATGGGATTGTATTGGAATCCCCTGGCACATTTCTAACTCCACCATTTGGGGCAAGTCTGATTGAGCATGTCCCAAATTGTACATCTCCTCTCTCTCTTTTTCCACTCTTAAATTTAACAGGGATCACTTTTCAGTTAAAATTTAAACACCTAAGAATAATTGTGTGTTAATCACAGAGTTCAACCACTAGTACTAGAACAACAACAACAACAACAAATACTAAAAAGGATAAAGTATTACATTGTACATCTAGAGTCAGGACAAGAGCTGATCAGGTCATTGTTTCTTATAGTGACCATTTCACTTCAACAGGTTTCCCCTTTGGTGCTCAGTTGTTGCTGATCAGGGAAAACAAATGATATTTTTCTCTTTGGGACTGGCTTAATTCACTCAGCATGATGTTTTCCAGATTCCTCCATCTTGTTGCAAATGACCGGGTTTCATTGTTTCTTACTGCTGTATAGTATTCTATGGAGTACATGTCCCATAATTTCTTTATCCAGTCTACTCTTGATGGGCATCTGGGTTGGTTCCAGGTCTTAGCTATTGTGAATTGAGCTGCAATAAACATTAATGTGCAGATGGCTTTTTTATTAGCCAAATTAATTTCCTTTGGGTAAATTCCAAGGAGTGGGATGGCTGGGTTGTATGGTAGGGTTATGTTCAGGTTTCTGAGGAATCTCCAGACTGACTTCCATAGTGGCTTAACCAGTTTGCATTCCCACCAACAGTGGGTTAGTGTCCCTTTTTCTCCACATCCTCTCCAGCATCTGTTGTTGGTAGATTTCTGAATGTGAGCCATTCTCACCGGGGTGAGGTGAAACCTCATTGTGGTTTTGATTTGCATTTCTCTGATTGCTAGTCATCTTGAACCTTTTTTCATGTGTCTGTTGGCCATTTGGATTTCCTCTTTTGAAAAATGTCTATTGAGGTCCTTGGCCCATCTCTTCAGTGGGTTGTTTGTTTTGTTGTTGTGGATTTTCTTGATTTCTTTGTAGATTATGGTTATCAACCCTTTATCTGTAGTATAGTTTGCAAATATTTTTTCCCATTCTGTCGGTTGCTTCTTCACTTTCCTGACTGTTTCTTTTGAAGTGCAGAAACTTCTCAATTTGATGCAATCCCATATGTTAATTTTGGTTTTGACTGCCTGTGCTCCTGGGGTCTTTTCCAAGAAGTCTTTGCCTGTACCTATATCTTGCAGGGTTTCTCCAATGCTCTCTAATAATTTGATGGTTTCGGGTCATAGATTTAAGTCTTTAATCCATGTTGAGTGGATTTTTGTGTAAGGTGAAAGGTATGGGTCTTGCTTCAAGCTTCTGCAAGTGGAAATCCAATTTTCCCATACATAGATTTTTTTAAGGGAAAGGGTTTATTGGGGAACACCCTATAGACTGGAGTGAAGTGGCAATGAATAAAAAGAGAAGGAGACTGTAAGAGAGAGAGACAGAGAGGAGGGAGAAGAGAGACGAGAGGAGGAGAGAAGCCAAGAGAGGCTAAGAGAGCAGGGAGTAATAGATATTTTCAATTAACTTTTTGAAGAACTTCAACTATATGATAAAGAAACAGAGTTTGGCCTCTCAGGGGATTCTGATTCCCTCTCACCTCCTCCACACATTCAATAGGGTGGATAAGTTCAGTTGAAGTCTGCACTATTCATGGTCCAGCCTACTCCTCCATCTTTTCTTTTTCCAAGCATCCAGCCAGATGGGTGACAAAAACCTCACTCAAGCCTCAGTCCTGAGCTAAAACTCTTTACTTAACCTCTATAAAGGTGTATTTTATGTTAGAATATCCTTGTACAGTCAATGATGAAGTGAGAATTTTCTTTCAAATCTTCTATTGTACTGTGTGCACAGCTCTCAAGGGAGTCCCAAAGGAGAAGAACTAATTGGCAGGCTAGGGTTCATGACAAAATATCATCAACACCCATACCAAATCACAACCAAAGTGGATAGGCTGTTTTCCAAGCCACCACCAAATGCCATATATTCGTTACTAACAATTACTTCTGTGATAATACCAATGGAACCAATAATAACTACATCATGAGGTAACTATGTTATCACTCATGCACCTGGAATAAAATACTTGTCATCATGGTGAGGACAAGAGGAATTAGATTTCCCTGTGCTTCAACACTCTCATGGTGATGTTTTCATCTACTGGATAAAAAGTTTCCCTGTATAATCTTCAAACATGTTCTCCCATTCTATCAGCTGCCTCTTTACTTTGTTGAGTGTTTCCTTTGCTGTGCAGAGGCTTCTTTGTTTAATGTCATCCCATTTGTCTATTTTGGCCTCTATTGTCTATGCTTCTGGTGTCTTATCCAAGAAGTCTATGCCTATGCCAATGTCTCGAAGTATTTCAACATGTGTTTTCTTCTAGTAATTAGATTATTTCAGGCCTCAGATTTAAGTCCCTGAGCCGTTATGAGTTGATTTTTGTTTGTGGTGTAAGAGAAGGGTCTTGTTTCATGCTTCTGCACATGGAGATCCAATTTTCACAACACCATTTGTTGAAGAAACTGTCCTTTCTCCAACAAGTGTGTTTAGTTTGTCTTTCACAACAAAATGGATACAACTGGAGACCCTTATGCTTAGTGAAATAAACACATACTAAAAAATCAACTATCATATGTTTCCCTGATTTGTGGTAACTAATATACAGAGTACAAGAAATATAATGTGTATGAGCAAATTTGAAATTTGATTATTGTTTATAGCCCTTGTCTATACTCTAACAGAACAGTGAATTTTCTACTTACTTCTTGTTGAATTCTTTATTTAGTGGAGGGTTAAGCTGTGTTTGTAAAGAAAATTAAAAGTATGTCCTTGTAAATATCAAAAAAGAAGAAAGAACAAGAAGGAAGGGGGGTATGAAGGAGGGAGGGAGGGGAGAAGGGTATGGTGGGAAGTATCATTATGCTCTTAAAACTGTATATTTGAAATATATGAAATCTTTTCCTTGTATATAATTTTCAAAAGGTAAAATAAAAAGAGAAGTAGGTCATCTAAAAATAAATAAAATTATTAAAAAGATTTCCTGTCATTTTAATAATTCTACTTCATAGGTTTTGAGCATTCTAAAGAATGAAGCTGGGCATTTTTTTATATCATCCTTTGTTTTTAAGAGATATTTTGCCCAGGACAAACATATGGAAACACATTCTAATGACACAAGTAGACCCTTTCTTTACACTCTCAGGTAGTGGACAGACTACTTACATACTTGAGAACTGGATTTCAGTGACTGCATTCTCTTCCATGTGCTAGCTATAAGACCTTGGACAGACAGATAGTAGGCCTTGTTAGCTCTTTTCCAAGTCTCATTCCTCAGCATTACATGAACATGACAGTAACTACCTTACAAGGTTGCTCCAAACACTAAATAAGATTATGCGTCACAAAGAGCTGACACATAGCTTGAGACAGAGTTCAAAAACATAGGGTTTTGTTTATTAGAACAGCACAATTTCAGATTTCAGGGGAGATTGCCATTTCCCTTTCTATTCCTTGATGCATTTTTGCCTTATATTTACATAAAATCTAAATATTCAAGAAGGTAAGTCTATGGATTGAAGAAAAAAAGGCAATTCTCCTGCTCCTAGAATAGAACACTGATCTGTCTATGCTGAATCCAAAGAATTCCTCTTGGTTCCACATGATTCAGCTCAGCTCACCTGAAGAAATGTGTTAAATCTTAGAACCAAATCCAGCTGATGATTAAAATCACCACTTCCACTAAGTATTCACTTGACCTTGTCCTATACATAGCATTTCTTATGGAATTGGGGTCTCTGGCAACTGGAATTTTGAATTATAAGCTAAAAGACCGACACTTGAACAGTATAATTCTTTTTCATAGGGTTGAGGAATCTGAGACTCAGAGAATATTAAGCATTGTCACACTTCAGGAAGGTAGATTCAAACCCAAGTCATCCATGTACAGTTCCAAGAGCCCTTTCATGGTTGTTCATCTGTACAAGGCACACATCAATGAGGCTATGCACTGACCAAGCAAATAGGTTTAGGTCATTTTAAGTCCACTAATTCAGCATGTCTGTTTTTAATGACCATACGTAAACTCCCAAAGAAGCTGAGTTGTTTAAGTATAAATAAGGAAGTTTTTAAATACCATTAAGTAAAAACATAAAAACAGCATTTAACTTCAGTATTTACATATACATTGCTTCTAGAGAGCCTATTTATGAGCCAAATCAGAGCAGCAGAGCTCAGTGACAGGAGCAGCATAATTGGCCTCCTGTTCCCTTTTTACAGATTTTTAACTTCCCCATTATCCAGACAGAGTCCATTTCTCCTCCTCCCTAAAGAAGAAGAGAATGGTAAGCATTTCAAAAAAAGACTTTTAACATTTTGGCTGTTTCTCTGGGCATTTTCTGCTACTTTTATAGGTTATGCACCATTGAACTCAGTAGCCACATAGGTCAATAGAATGTGATGTTTGTTCAAAAGGGGACCTGATTTAACAGGCAAATAGGTGTAGATGGAATTATAAAACTCTGGAAATGTCCTTAAGTATAATCTGAATGGTTTTTAAAAGCAGGACCATTTTATTTCCAATCCTTTCCTAAGCCTGTCTCCCTCAAGAGGTACCTTACACCTGCTTTGTAAAGCTCCCATTGACTACTTGGTCAAAGGAATCACCCTCCTTCTGGGAGATAGACTTCCTGCCCATTAATATTGCCAGAAGGCAGGCTTTCTTTCCATACTCTGCTTACACACAGTAGGTACCCAACAAACATATATTGAAAAAACAGATAAGAGAATAAACAGTGGGTGGCGGGAGCATTAGACTGGTGAGTATGTACTGGCGGATTTGTTAAATTGCTAAGACTAGGGAACTGATTTAAGCTTGGATCTTATACTCAGTGAGGTCTCAGACTTTAACATTAAAACTATACTCTTTCACTCACTATTTCAGCAAGCATATATTAAGTATGCCATTTTTAATAGGACCTGTGGTAAGGTCTAGGAACACAAAGATGAAAAAACAAAACAAACAAGTCCCTGACTTTGGGGTTCACTCTTATGGCAGGTGAGAGTTACAGGCATGAATGGTGAAGACAAGATGTAAATATGCATGGCAGTGTGGTGAGTGCCATACAGAACAATCTGCAACATGCTATGGTATTATAAAGAAAAAAATTTATTGCATTCCTTGTGGAGACCAAAGAATTATCACAGAGGAAGTGAACTGAGCTCTCAAGGAGGAGTAGTGTTTTCAAGGAAAACAATGAAAGGTACTCCAAGCAAAGGGTGTCACATAGGCAAATAAGGAGTGGGACTTTAGGCAGACAAAGGTAGTGTATTTTGTTATGACTTGAGCATAATACATGAAGGGAAAGAGCAAGAGAAAAAACTAGAGAAACAGGTGAGGGGCAGATCAACAGAGGGTTTGTACACTTCTAACCAGAAGTTAGAACATGAACATGATGAAGAGCTGTGAAAGGAGCTAAGGGTGTTTCCCAGCTATTGGGTGAGCTGGCTATGGTGTATGGATGAGCAGGCATGGGATCTTCTTTGGGATCCAGAGACATTTTCAGAGAGCAAGGGATGAAAAAAGAAGTAAAAATGTCATTGAGTGGGCTCCAGGAAGCTCAGAGAAGGCTCTGGTCATTGAAACGAGAGTGGGTTTTAACTCAGACCATGGAAATGGGAAAAAAAATCAAGAGGTTTAGAACACTGAAACCCTAGAGGTAATGAGGAGAAGCTTGAATCTGAGGAAAGCAATGGAGGAGACATTGAATCCAGGGTTTAGAGTAATGAATTAGTCTTCCTTCTTTAAGGGCTTGTTTTTGAAGGTGTCTCAAGCAAAGCAAGATCAAAACCCACAAGAAGGTATTTCTATCCACCACCTGGGAATTGCATAAAAACAAGAAAATGATATCAGAAGCCTTGGAAGGTATCTTGGGACTCATGTCCAGGCTCTCTGACCCAGTTCAGAAGGACGGATCTTTCTCTCAAGAGCCCCAGGAGCCTTTGTGCCCTTTCCTCCCCCACAAACTGGCATTGCTGGTCCCTATAATTCTCAATGATACTTGTCATGGGTTGCCTTCCACTGAGGGCATCTCACTCAGTGACACCAAGCACGTAATGAATGCTATTCTCTGGGCATATCAGAGTATATAACACCATTCCAGCCTTTAGGCAAGAGAAACATGAAATAATAACATTATGAAGCAATTCAGCACAAGCGGTATGCATGGCTAGAACTAAGGCACAGAAATTCCTCCACCTCTAGCCTGGAAGACAGCATTTGAATGAGGATGGACATACAGGTAAGAGTTTAATTGAAAGATGCTGATAGAAAACAGCACCAACTGAAACATCAAGGGGAAGAGATGGATTTATATTTAGTAAGGCTGGCCAGAAAGGGAAAGAGCAAATCACAAGGCCCTAATATGCCATGCTGAGAAGTCCAGATCTAATTCTAGGCCAATAGAGAAGTTTCTTTCATCTTACCCCACCATTTACAAAAAAAAGGAAGCATATTTTTTCCACATACACTTCCAACAAAGCACTTAGTTTGGACTCTCTATTCCCTCATTTTCAAATGTTATAGGGAGCATAGGATGGTACATAAATACATAATGCTAACCTGCAGACTGGAGTTACATGAAAAAAAAAGACTTCTCAATATTTTACAAAACAAAGCCAGTTCTCCAAAGGTCTGGATTCTATTTTGTAATTCATGTCTTACGACAAAAGTTACATCCTCTCACTGATGCCTCAATATTTAAAATAACTCCTCCTACTACTCAAGTCACTCTTTTGGGATTTACCATTCTCTTCATAGCAGTATCTGATATTACTTTGTTTGCTTGTTTGATTGTTTCCATATTTTCTGTTTTTGCCTTCTAGAATGGTGACCACATTTCTTTTTTTTTTTAAGATGTATTTATTCATTTGAAAGGCAGAATTAAAGAGAGGCAAAGGCAGAGAGAGAAAGAGAGAAAGAGAAAGAGAGAAAGAGAGAGAGAGAGAGAGAGAGAGAGAGAGAGAGAGAGAGAGAGAGATCTTCTATCTGCTGGTCCACTCCTCAAGTGGCTGCAAGGACCAGAGATGTACCATTCTGAAGCTAGGAGCCAGGAGCTTCCTCTGGGTCTCCCATGCAGATGCAGGGGCCCAAGAACCCGGGCCACCTTCCACTGCTTTCCCAGGCCACAGCAGAGAGCTGGATGGGAAGTGGAGCACCTGGGACTGGAACCAACACCCACATGGGATGTCAGTGGCTCTACCCGCTACACCCCTGAGCCATCCCCCACATTTCTTTACTATTCCCAAGACAGGAAATTTCTTGTGATGTGAACAATGCTCAATAAATATGCAATTACTAAGAGTTCCATTCTACAGTGATACTTCCAATGGAACAAATTCAGGGAAAAGCATTTGGTAATGTCAAATTTTATGATCTATTTGCAGGAAAATTTCTTCTACTGAATTTCCCAAGACAGCACCTGCTTCCACAAACCTTTGTTGCTTTTTAAATTAAGCTTCAGTTGAGGAGAACTGTAGCTTCGATAGTTGGTTGAGACTTACAGGCAAGGCACTACATTTTCACAAAATAATTAGCAAGGTTACTTCATTCATTAAATTCAAGAACGATGAGCACCTAGTATATACTAGCATCTGGGACAGACAAAGAACAAAGATGAGTAAGTAACTACTAAGCCAGAAAGAGATGTGGATAAGTACCCTAGGCATTCAGAGTTGGAAAAGGTCACTTCCAGTCACTGGGAAGAGCAAGAAAAGGTGGTGTGTAACCTTGACATTGAATGATGAGAAGAATTTCAACAGGGACAGATTCAGTTCATGTTTCATGTTTTCTTTCTTCATACAAGCATTTACTAATGTATTCTATATGTCAGACACTGGTAGGTAACAGATATGTAAGAAGAATTTTTTTAAAAATTGTCTTACTCTCCATCAACCCAAATTTGATGGAGGAAGAAAAATAGAAAATTTAAATGGAAAAAAATAAAAGATAAAGTAAAGAGGGAAATAGTTTACCATGAAAACACATAAAAGAGATGGGAAAAAATAAGAAGGGACCTTCTAAGTGATCCTGCAAGCTTGAGGAGTTCACCTGTCGGAGAGGCTGTAACAGGAATTTAGGGCAGAAAATGAAGCCTGTTCCCAGAGTGTGATGTGACTCTGCATTCAGTGTGCTGCAGGGAGCTCAAAGCACATGAAACCAAACTTGCATTACAGAAGTCCTGCAGGGGAATGCTGGAGAGGTAAACACACCAGATCAAGAAAAATGTGTATCTCGTATTATGGAGTATTAAGAAGGAAGAATCACAGAGCAAAAGCACAGAATCAAAAAGATGCCAAGATGGGGGATGGCACTGTGGTATAGCGAGTAAAGCTGCCACCTGCAGTGGGCACCAGTCCCGGCTGCTCCACTTCCAATCCAGCTCTCCGCTATGGCCTGGGAAAGCAATAGAGGATGGACCAAGTCCTTGGGCCCCTGTACCCATTTGGGAGACCTGGAAGAAGCTCTTGGCTCCTGGCTTTGGATCAGCATAGCTCCGGACATTGCAGTCATCTGGAGTCAACCAGTAGATGGAAGACCTCTCTCTCTCTCCCTCTCTCTCTCTCTGCCTCTCCTTCTCTCTGTGTAACTTTGACTTTCAAATAAATAAATCTTTAAAAAACAAAAAGAGAAAGGCCAAGAGTCTTGAGAGAGACTGGTCGAACCAGTTTTGTGAAGGAAGCAGTCTGCTTTTGCATGGATATTGCATTGAAGGAAGGAGATAATATCACTATGATAACTAGTGCTCACTCCTTTTATTTTTTTTTTAATTTTTTTTATTTATTTAACAGGTAGAGTTATAGACAGTGAGAGAGAGAGACAGAAAGAAAGGTCTTCCTTCCGTTGGTTCACTCCCCAAATGGCTGCTACAGCCGGCACTGTGCCAATCCAAAGCCAGGAGCCAGGTGCTTCCTCCTGGTCTCCCATGCGGGTGCAGGAGCCCAAGCACCTGGGCCATCCTCCACTGCCTTCCTGAGCCACAGAAGAGAGCTGGACTGAAAGAGGAGCAATGAGGACTAGAACCTGGTGCCCATATGGGATGCTGGCACCACAGGCAGAGGATTAACCAAGTGAGCCATGGCGCTGGCCCCACTAGTGCTCACTCCTAGTAGCAGAGCCTAGTTCTCCTTTTATTACATGTCACTCTGTTTTTATCATTGAGTCTGAAATCGGACAAGACCCCCTAAAATTCACACTAAAATGTGGCCCTTAAAGTTCCATAGAAATGCTAGCTGGGGTGCCACATGTACTACCAGAATTTGGGGTGCCTTACGATTTTACCACGGGCTTATTACTAAATCCCTGATATTAATAAGCCCAAGAGGGTTCTTGCCTAATATTTAGAGAAGAATTCTAAATACTGGCACGGATAAACAAGGCAGCATGGTACGTTTTAAGCTTTTATTTAGTAAGAAAGATGCATAGGAGAGTGAGAGCTTTATTTAAGAGAGAGGTAATTAGGGGTTCATACCGAGCACCAGGAACCAGCCACGTGGAAGAGCATCTAGGCCAGGAAGCCTAGAGCACATGGCCCGAAGGCCATGCACCCTGGAGGCGCTGGGCTACAGCAAGCCCCTTCCTAGCAAGAAGCCAGGGAGAAAGAGCAGGCTGGGCACACTGTGCCCCAGGCTTTTAACCCACTCCAAAGGGGAGTGGTCAATTAACCTGATTGGCTGGTGGGCACCCCGGTACGGCCAGGTAGGGGAATGAGGCCACACAAGGGCATGGCAAAGGCATCAGGTAGGAGCATGAGGTCACACAGGGGCGTGGTCTTCCAGTTCACAAATCCGATCAACTCCAACCTGTATGCCTGCCTACTTCAAGTCTACATAATGTTTTTATGAGAAAATAAAAACTATTGCCTTCAGGAAAATGCAAATTATAAATATAGAAGTATTAGGTCATGTGTGGGAGAGGAGACATTGGTCATTTCATGAAATTTCTTCAAAAATTCCAAGTTCTATGTTAATAAAAAATAAGTAGTAGTAATTCAGTGATTTTGTAGAAATTTTTTTTTGTGCACCAAAAGAAGTTTATTTTTTTTTAACTTTTATTTAATGAATATAAATTTCCAGTGTACAGCTTATGGATTACAATTGCTTCCCCCTCCCATAACTTCCCTCCCACCCGCAACCCTCCCCTCTCCCACTCCCTCTCCCCTTCCGTTCACATCAAGATTCATTTTCAATTCTCTTTATATACAGAAGATCAATTTAGTATAAAGATTTCAACAGTTTGCACCCACATAGAAACACAAAGTGAAACATACTGTTTGAGTACTAGTTATAGCATTAAATCACAATGTACAGCACATTAAGGACAGAGATCCCACATGAGGAGCAAGTGCACAGTGGCTCCTGTTGTTGACCCAACAAATTGACACTCTAGTTTATGGCGCCAGTAACCATCCTAGTCTGTCGTCATGGGTTGCCAAGGCTATGGAAGCCTTCCAAGTTTGCCAACTCTGATCATATTTAGACAAGGTCATAAAAGACAGAGTGAGGATAGTAACCAATGATCCTAAGAGTGGCATTTACCAGGTTTGAACAATTATACAGCATTAAGTGGGGAAGAGGACCATCAGTACACACAGGTTGGGAGTAGAGCCATTGGTGGTAGAGTAGAGGTTATGATTACAAAGGAATGAGGCCCAAGTGCACTAGACAGCGCCTAGAACAAAGGACAGAGTCATTATTAGAGGAGCTAAGAAAGGTGCTGTCTAAATACAAGTAATTTTTCTGATTGAAAGGCAAATAGAACCTGATAGAAGGGGCTTGATAATAATCTGGTGGGCTTTAGGCCTTGTAAGTTAAGAGGCCCAGACCTATCTATCTCTTCACATGGGGTATATCCTAAGGGAGGTGTAAACCTCCTAGGGGAAGGCACTCTGTTGACTTTCATTACTTGGCTGGCCTGGGAGGAGAGCTGGCCAGGTAAAGGCAGGGGGCATCTCTAACAAGAAATTTACAGTTCTGCCTGCAATGTTGCTGACCCTACATGACCATCCCCTCAGCTGCAGTGGTCACTTTGGAAGTTAGGCTGAGTGAAGGGCTTTTCAGCTTAGAGCCAATAAGATCTGTGGCTCTGACCTGGGCATCCTTCGACTCCAGGGCAGGTCCATTTCCAGTGATCCAACTCTTGGCAGAGCTGCCAGGGCTCTTCACAAGCTGACTTCTGCTGAAGCCCAGGCTTACCACATTGAAAGCCACTGCAGTGGACTGGCCTGTTGGGTCTGCTTGAGGGCAGATCACTGTACAGATCAGCCATTAATAGGCCTGCCATCCATTGCTTCTGATGCCTAGCTTTCTTTTCCTCCTGGTTTGTGTTATAGCAGACCAGAGGATGCAAGTCAAGGGAGTGCCCAAGTCCCATCTCTAATCTTCGGTGGCCTGAACTACAAGTCTATAGTCACAGGCATGTTCTGTAGTAGTTTTTCTAAGGTAGACAATGCCCATGAGGAAAATTATATTCTCACTTTAAAACTTTCTTTCCCTTTGGTCTGAAAGGGAGGTTTTTTCTACTTACTGCTTACTTCGCTGATGGCGAAGTGAATCTAGCTATGAGATTATTATTTAAGTTCTTATTTTGGCTATGCTATTACAGAAAAATGTTAGCCATCTCTTTTATAAGGTCTAAAGATTAAATTGTGCATCCTACAGATTCCTTCATAATAGAATTAGTTTCCTACCTTGAAGAGAATAGAGAAATGAAAGAACAAGTTGGGCTTAGAATAGAGAAATGAGGGAGCAAGTCCTAGATCGCTTGCTGACAATAGCAATATTACATGAATACTTAGCAAACCGTTTCAACCATTAGATAACAACAACTTAAGAAAACATTTACCAGAAGGTCCAATGCCTTCTATAAATTTTAAGAATCATGTATTTGAAAACACCTCTTAAATATCTAACATGGTGTAGTTTGTTTAGCCAGTAAACTTAAGCACAACCATCTAAAATGTTTTTAGTTTCTTTCTACCATCACGTTTAAACATATGATACACAGATTCAGGTCCCACAAATTAAAATGTATCTTTGATTGATTTTAGCAGCTTAAATTTATGGACAATCTTATCTATAAGCCATTTAAAATAAAACTCTTAATAAAATTTCCCCATGTGGACATACAATATGTACACACATATAACATAGCATAATAGACCAATATAGCAATTTTAATAATAGCTTTTAAAATCTTTAACTCTTTTTGTCAATAGCCAGTTGATTTGAATTGCTTGCCGGTGCCGTGGCTCAACAGGCTAATCCTCCACCTTGTGGCGCCGGCACACCGGGTTCTAGTCCCGATCAGGGCGCCGGATTCTATCCCGGTTGCCCCTCTTCCAGGCCAGCTCTCTGCTATGGCCCGGGAAGGCAGTGGAGGATGGACCAAGTGCTTGGGCCCTGCACCCGCATGGGAGACCAGGAGAAACACCTGGCTCCAAGCTTCGGATCAGTGCGATGCGCTGGCCGCAGCGGCCATTGGAGGGTGAACCAACGGCAAAAAGGAAGACCTTTCTCTCTGTCTCTCTCACTATCCACTCTGCCTGTCATAAAAAAAAAAAAAGTAGAAATTTTTAATATTTAGTTTTATGTATTTCAAAGGCAGAATTATGGAGAGGAAGAGACAGAGAAAGAGATTGAGAGATTTTCCAACTATTGGTTCACTCCCCAGACAGATGCATTAGCCATGGCTGGGCCAGGCTGAAGCCAGGAGCCCAGAGCTTCTTCTGGATCTCCCATGTGTATGAAGGGGCCCAAGCACTTGGGCCATCTTCTGCTGCTTTATCTATGCCATTAGCAGAGATCTGAATCACAAGTGGAGCAGCCAGGACTCGAACTGGCACCAATATGGGATGCAGGTGTTACAGGCAGAGGCTTAACCTGCTACACCACAACACAGGGCCCCTGTAGATTTATTGTATATCCTATATCTCGTGTATTATTGCTATCAATAAATGTAGTTGAATGTTTATGTGTACAACCAGGATGTCTGCAAAAATAAACTCATTTGTTTCTGAGGTCATGTCTTTTAATCACTGAAAACAATTTATTGAGTGCCAAATATATGCAGGACACATTGGAAATGTGCTATGTTCTGCTAAACACAAAGCAATCAGAAACAACAAAAAGCAACGCATCAAATTGTCCAGAAGCTGAAAAGCAACACCTACAGGCATGCCAGTGATTATAAGCACAGAATAGTAATGAGCATTAATTGATAAGTACAGGATGTTATGTATTTCTTCAAGAAATAGACTACCAGCATCTTGGACCAGTATGTACAGGAAAGAGACCGCCAACTCTTCTAATATGAGTTAACCTAATATACAAAGCAAGGGACCAGAGAATGCACCAGTTAGAAACTGCGGTGGATGCCCTGATGTGTAACCTAGACAATATTTCAAGTCAAAGGCCCTCATTTCCCAGCTCCCAGGAGCGATAGCAGCTGAAGGTTCACGGTTGATTCCCTCCATAGGAATTGCCCTCCACACTGATGAGCTGCCTTATCCGAGTCTCCACCCTCTTCCTTGTTGCCTACCTTTACACATCAATGGCTGTGTAAGATAAAGTAAAAACACCATAGTCCAAGGCATTTCTCAATGACTGCCACAGCCTCACAGTGCTGGGTAAACTGAGCAAAGCATCTATTGTAACTGATCTCAGGGCACCTTCTCCTTCTGCCAAATCCTGCTTCTCTATACCCTTACTTATAGAAGCCCTATAGGCAAATCTCTATCCCAGAGCTTTCCCAGAAACCTGACATACTAATGCACTTATCATTGCCTTTAGTTGGTATTGTTTGGGGTGGGTGGGTGTTGTCTCTCTCCTCTCCAACACCTTAAACAGTATTTGGCATAAAGAGATAGTAAGTAAACTTTTACAAAGTAAACAAATGGAATGGGACCTCCTTGCTGTTTCCACACACAGCACAGGCTGAAGCCCTGCCCCAGAATCTCAGAAGACAGCTGAGAGTCACCACTTAACAGACCTCTGGATCAGGCTGGCCACATGTCTGTGCAGGTCTTTACACTGTTCCAAAGCCCTCATTGCTTGTGACAACCAGTACTGGAGAAATCTTCATCTCTTCCTGTTTGATCTCCTTACTGCTGACATTCCCCTGAAATTGAAGTTGGTGCCTCTCTTTCCAATAAGTCCTTTTCCTTCTTGCTTGTGTTCTATTTCATCACCTAGAGTTGATTTTCTCCCAATGTATACCCACCACCAGTGGGTGGCTGAGGAAAGAGTCAAAGACATCTGATTTCAAAATGACTTTCTGTAGGCAGATGTATGGTGCAAGAGATAAGCTGCCATTTGAGCTGTCTGCATCTCTTATTGGAGAGCCTGGGTCAAGTAAGTGCCAACAACTCTGGCTTCAATCCAGCTTCCTGCTAATGCACACACTGGGAGACAATGGATAATGGTTCAGGTACTTGAGTCACTGCCACCCTCTTGGGAGACCTAGACTGAGTTCCTGGCTCCCGGATTTAGCCTGGTCCATTTCTGACTATTTTAAGCATTTGGGGAGTGCACCAGTGGATGGAAGCTCTCTCTCTCTAGCTGTCCTTCTGTCCCTCAGCCTTTCAAATAAAATGGAAAAAATATCTTTCTGTCCCCTTTTCCATGCTGCCACTCAAGACATAGAATTTAACAGCGAGGCTTCTAGTAAGCATTTGTGTACCACTTTATAGTTTATGAAGAGGCATTTTTATATATTACAGCTAAGCCCATGTGTAGCACATTAATTTGGGGGCATATGATTTTTGATGTTCATGTTGCAACTTCTACCTCTTCTAGAATTGAGATACTATAAATCTCTAAATATAAATTTACCTCAAAAACTGTAATATAGTTCAGAAATCATAGTGATAATTAAGTTGGTGGTATCACACAGACACACAATTCCCCACACAGCCTGAACGTCCATTGATAGCTGTCCTTGACTTCACTCATGACGTTGCAGAAAGGGGCAGCCTGGTGGGTCATCCCTTCCCCCCTAGAACTTCAGTTTTTTAGGCATCGCTTGGATTCCTCCTTCCCCAGTTTTCCCTGATTACTGCCTGTGGTAGGGTCTCAGTTGTGCACATGGATCACCAAGGGTCACTTTACAATATGCTACTCTTCCGTCATATTCTCCTTGTGAAAGAAACAGGGAGTCACTCCAGTCCTTTTCCCTTCTGGATGCCATCCAGTTGTGCTGAGCTCATTACCATCTTCTTCCTCCACAGCTGTTCCTCTTCTCTAGACAGGCACATTGGGCTTCCTCTAGCACAGATTTCTCTAATGCACTTGTCAGTCCTTCCACCCACATCTCTGAATTATAGCCACGACAGATCAGAGGCAGCGCTCAGGAAAGTCCTCTGAGTGGGTTGGTGCTGGGATTATTACTGCCCTGATCAGCACAGATCAAGGGGAAAACTAAGTCGGTGATTTGCTCAAATTCACATTGACATTAAGTGGCAGAATAAGAACCCTTTCCTAGATTTTCTAACTCCAGATCTTTTCAGGCAACCATGGCAACATCATGATATACATTAGCAACAACTTAACAGCCACATCATCCTACACACTGAACATTGACCTATGCTGATATCATACACAGTTCATTTAACTCTCAATGCAACCTTTGTCATTTTTTACATGAAATAGGTAAGAATGATATCATCTATGTTTTACATATGAGAAAACAGTGGTTTCAGAGAGGTTATGTGCAACCTCCCCCAAGTTGCACAATTAGGGTCCTTGGGAGCTGAGATCTGCCCCAGTCATTGATGATTGCTCTACCATGGTGCAAAAATTAGATGTCATTCTAGCAGAAATTATTCCCAGTTACTAGTTTTATTTGTGATATTATGTTGCTAGGATCCACTGTTTAGAGCCATCATAACTCATGTGTTATTTGCCCCCCATGCTAACCTGCCAATTTATAAAACTTAATAGCCTTGTAAAAATAATTCTTATATTCATCTCTGTTTTCTCAAGTAATAAGCAGATATCTATTTCAGACAAATTTTCATCTGAAAATTCTCAGACATCATAAATATAGGTCAGCTGTGAATATCTTCAGTCCAGCAAAAGAGGAATTGATGTGTTATTTATTGGGATATTCTGCTTGCCTCAACTAATTCATATGACTCACATAAGGTACATATAAACTCTTTAAAATAGGCTTAATTAACCCATTTTAGAGATGAAAAAACTAAGGCCAGGAAATGTAAATAACTCATCTAAAATCATACAACTTCCAAATGACAAAAAAAGAAGAAGAAAAAGGAAATCAGATCCACCTAACTCCAAAGTAGAACACTGTTCCCACTGCATTTCATTTAGATCTACTACAACATACTACAGAGAAGGCTGAAAATTACCTCTTAAGCAACAATACAAAATTTCCAGACCAGGAGTCTTGCATTTCATCAGGGCTTCATCTTCTTATTTTCTCCCCCAAGATACCAGAGGACCACTTGGACATTCTTCTCTGTAAAGCGGAAGAATTTTGATATTAATAATGGGGTGAGGGGGAGCCAAATGCACCTAACTCTAAAGTACAAGAAAGAAGACATCGGAATTCATCTAATTCTTTCGAAAGACTATTTGTTACCTTGTACTGAGAAAATCATCTTTACTGTGAATATTGCTGGGGGCAAACTAAGAAGATTTCAAAGTTAATTTCCCCTCATAAATAATACATTGTCAAGCCCAAAACACAGGCTTTGCTCTGGGCTTCATCTTTGGGTTACTGTCGCCACCTATTGGGCTGGTGCTGCCTGCAGCCACAAATGGAATTGAGAACAGTGTTTCGCCCCAGCACCTGCCTAGCCTTGTGTGGCTGTGACTCTGCCCCTGAAGGGAATGAAGCTTAGCACCACACCAGAAGTCCTTGAGAGAGATGCATTTCAAAAAGCTGCTCTTGTTTTTCCTCAGAAAGGATGACATTCTTACAGGGATGTCCGTATGGCAGAAAGCCCTCCCCCCAGAGGACGAGTACAATGAAGATGTGTTTCTACTACAAAAATATGGACAGGGGGAAAAAAGCCAGAAAGAAATGCTTTGACCAAGACAGTCTAGGAAATTAAGAAGAAAGAGAATGCAGCATTCTGCAAGGCAGCCAGCACAAACTCATACGTCCTGATTAAAAGCCTGTTAGATGATGCATTTTGCGAGGCATTTTCACATCCTCAGGACTCTCAACCTGGTCCCCAGACACACTTCAGGGACTCTGAAATTTTATGCAAAATGAATTTTTTATGCTTCCTTTTCTCTGTGTTAGATTTATGGAGTTCCAACACAGGCTTAAGAAACACTGACACTGTTACCTAAAAGACAGAACATAAGCAAAGAGCATGGGTATTTTAGTTATAAGACTAAGGGTAAATCTCCCTTGCCACTGTTAGGCTGCATGACCTTGAAATTTCACACAAAGACACATTCAATGCTCTGGCCCAGTTCCCTGTTTCAGAGATGCAGATAAACTGCACGTGGCAGAAGGCAAATGGTTTGCCAGAGGCTAGACACCAGGAGATGTTGGAGCAGAGTTCTAACCACATGTATTTCACTGGCTTTGATCTTCCTCACTGACAACCCTGCCCGGCCTGGCCCATCACCAACACTGAAGGATGATTCTTTCAACAGGGCCAGATTCATGGGCTTGCAACCTGTGCCATTGTACATGGTCCATACTCAGAAGAGCTCACACGCTTGAGGGATTTAATGCTCTAAAGTTACTGTCTTGAAATTCCTAATAATTTTATCCTTGAATTTGCATTTTGTAAATGAAGTCTGTTGGGAAAATGAAGCAAGAGGGTGGAGGGAGGTGCCTTGGTGTCTTAGTTCACACATCACTCAACTTCTGTTACCTTTCCCACCTTCCCAAAGGATTCTCAGACTCCTTCTCTAGGTGCCTCATTCCTTCCCCATCCCACTTCCAACTCTACTCCTCCTTCTCTGTACCAGCCTACTACTGACCTCCACCCAAGGTAATCACTAAGTCTCAAGAACTAATTCTGTCTTCTTCAGCCTCCTATTGGAACCTTGTCTTTGGCCAAAGGGAGCTCCACATAGGGTTGGTGTATGGAGGTAGGGCAAAGCAACACTCATCCCCACTCTGCAGTAGTAGCACCACAGTTAGTTTGGTATGGATTTTGGAGGAGCCTATTATCCTCCCCCAAATCCTAGTAACAGGTGCACCCCTACATGGAGGTGTAAACCCTTAGAGGTTGGCCTTCATTATGGATTAGGTTATAGTTCCCAGAAGAGAGGATTAACTATCCTGTTATTCCAGGGTAGTTGTTTATTTGAAATTTAATTGTTTATTTGAAAAAGAAGGATAGAGATGGGTGGCAAGAGATATCTCCCATGTACTGATTCACTCCCCAAATGGCTTTAATGACCAGGACTGGGATAGGCCAAAACTAGGCCTGAGAACTCAATCCCTGATCTGCCATGTAGGTACAGGAACCCAAGTACTTTAGCAATCACTAATGCTTCTTAGGGTCTACATTAGCAGAAAGTTGGAATAAGGAATGGAGCCAGGACTCAAACCCAAGCCCTACTCAATGGGATGAGGTCAACGTAAGTAGCCTCTTAACCACTACACCAAATGCCCACCCCATGTCTTATATTTTTATTTTTCAGGAGGCCCCACAAATTATGTATTTGGCACTGTTCTTAAAAGGATACACACACACACACACACGTATATATGTAAATTATATATATATATATAAAATTTGAGAAATAAATGCTAATAAGCTGCTATTTGTTAAATTTAATTTAAACTTCTTCCAGCTAAATCCCCTGTCTTCTGGCATTAGCACTATGGCCTCAAACTTGTACATCATCAATTATTTGGAGAAGAAAGTGCAAACAAATAAAAAATTCAATGCATCAAAAAATAGACTATACATAAAATAACACTAAAGATGTCCTATCATATGGAACCATATGGTATTTCTATTTTTAAAATTGAGGTGACAGAAAGGGGCCAGTTGGGATAATTCTCGTAGTTTTCCATGTCCTTACTGTCTTTTCTATACTAAAGCTCTGTTCTGGTACTTAGCACTGACAGGAAAGCCTGTTGGGGATTAGTTCATTTTACAGGCTAAATAGCTAAAAACCTTTTATTTCTTTCCACTATTTTTTTCTTTAGGAAATAGGCCACAAGCTGTATTTTCTGGTCTCAGCAAGAGCACTCAATCCATGGCATTTAATAGCAAACATTCTTTCGTTTCCCAGAGGAAACTCAAAGATTCACCCACTTTCTCTCTTCTTTCTTCCTTTACTCAATGCATAGCTGGATGGACCTGTTCAGGCAAAACCATAAATAGAGGAAACTGTTTTCATGGCCCCATTCTCCAAGTTCCCCAAATCATTTTTTTTCTGCTTCATCTCTACTGCCAGGCTACTACCTGGGTGCATTTTAGTGACATGTATAATCATCTTATTCTGTAATTATAGACCTTGAGACTTGCCCCTACATTCAGTAGTCCTGGAGCAGTTTATTACAAGGCAACAGAACATAGATGATTTTATTAAAGAGATTAAAACACACAAATACACACACACACACACACACTCCATAGGTGTTAGTCAAGGTCACACTCCAATCCTAACTCAAAGAGAAACTCTCACAAAAACATCATAAGCAATCTGCCATATTTCATCTACACAAATCCTTGGTCCTTGGAACAAAGAGGGCCAAGAAGAGAAATTTCTGACCGTATTGTTTCAAAATCAGAGATCATGAACACTTTTACTTTTTTTGTAAGGATTTATTTATTTATTTATTTATTTGAAAGTCAGAGTTACACAGAAAGGGGGAGAGAGAGAGAGAGATCTATCTACTAGTTCACTCCCCAAATGGCTGCAATAGCCAAGTCTGAGCCAGGCTGAAGCCAGGAGTCAGGAGCTTCTTCCAGATCTCCCACATGGGTGCAGGGGACCAAGCACTTGGGCCATCTTCCACTGTTTTCCCAGGAGCATTAGAAGGGAGCTACACAGGAAGTGGAGCAGCCTGGTCTCGAACTGGCACCTATGGGATGCTGGCATCACAGGTGGCAGCTTTAGGTGTTATACCACAACACCAGCAGCCCCTTTTACTGTTTTTGATGTGAACTTTAAGCATATACTTCAGTGGAAACCCCTCTTCAATTGGATTATTGGAGCTAACACAGGCCAGTTAAAGCATCAGCTGTGATAGGAGACAGGGCAAAGAAGGTTTCATGTACAGGTCTTACAAGTTGGTTCTCTAACTCACCCTGAGACAGAGAGGGTGTGTAGAGATGAGGACAGCAAGGTTATCAATAGCAATCAAAGAAAGCAAGGGACACCCTACAAGAAATCTCTTCAGCTGTACTGTTGTATCCATTACTATATTCTATCATACTCACATGCTGAATTGTCATGCTCCTTTACCAGACTGAATTCCTTCAGGGCAAGGACCCTCTGACTTCTTTTTGCCATGATGCCCACGGTGAGCATGATGCCTTCACCCCAACATAGACGTGGTACCAAGGGCTGAAGACACATATCTTAACTTGAAATCTGAGTATTGGCCTTTTATTAAGGCTTTCTGGCCCTGGAGAATCAAAATCATGTGAGCATTCTTTCCCTTTCACAGATTCTCAGCTGCCAATCCAAAGAGTTATGCAATCTATCACTGGCTTTTAAATCAGAGCCTCAGCTGGCGCTGCGGCTCAATAGGCTAATCCTCTGCCTATGGCGCCAGCATCCCTGGGTTCTAGTCCCGATCAGGGCACCAGATTCTGTCCTGGTTGCTCCTCTTCCAGTCCAGCTCTCTGCTGTGGCCCGGGAGTGCAGTGAAGGATGGCCCAAGTCCTTGGGCCCTGCACCCCATGGGAGACCAGGAGAAGCACCTGGCTCCTGGCTTCAGATCAGCGCAGTGCGCCAGCTGCAGTGGCCATTTGGGGGGTGAACCAACGGAAAAGGAAGACCTTTCTCTCTGTCTCTCTCTTTCTCACTGTCCACTCTGCCTGTCAAAAAGAAAAAAAAATCAGAGCCTCGTCATGAACATTACTCAATGCTGTTAATCCTCCCCCTTTTCTGCTGGGGATTGCCCAGGAGGTAGGAGCAACATTATTTTCTACTCATTAGGACTGTACCCTCAAATATAAGATTCTTGCACACCCTAACCAGCAGAAAGGGAAGCTTGTGACTGCTAAGTGAAACTCAGCAGCTTCAACCAGTTCGATAGCCCTGCTGCAGTGCACGATCTGTCACTTGGAGGCTTGTTAATCCCTGATAAATGATCTGGGATATTTCATCATCAGTAAGTCTACAAGTGCCTCACTCCACCTGAGACAGCCCACTCTGAAGAACAGGATGAATGGACTTCAGGGTGTAGCTCCCTCTGCCCCATGATTTCTGCTGAAAATTCCAATATAGACCAACTGTCCAATTTTCCCTGATCCACACCACAACTGGGGAACATTCTACCTGCCATCTGTCACTTTATTTCTGTCAGATTTCTTACAAGGCAAAGGAAACTGATTTTGTTTTTACATATAAATTACACTGATACCAGTAATAAAACACCTGACTGAGTTGTGTGACTTAATAAATGCAGCCTGTTCGGGATAACCATGTCACACAGGACAGATCTGCAGTAATCTATCATGAATGGCAGGTGTTTCCTTCCTGCCTACCTGATCTCAACCTGGAGTCAATCTCAGTGGCCCTTGAGTCTACTTTTCTTTCTGTCACACACATCTGAATCTTTAGGAATGTGAATAAAAGGATGCCAAACCTTGTAGAGAACCTATCCTAGGTTAGGCATAGCCAGGCAAATTTGAAAGAATCCCCACTCTGATCTCTAATAGTAGTAGGGTGAACTCATGAGATTTATTGGTCTTCTCTACACCTTATTCTGAAATATGTAATATGAGTTTTGTTATCACTACTTTTGAAATGTCTTTTAGGATTAGAAATTAGGTATGCTGAGCACCTTGCTTGATATTGGTTATTCACAAATAGTAGTTAGTAATAGAAGATGAGAAGTCATTTGTGTCAACCTCTTTACTTAGCCAAAAATCTACAACTGTATTATCATTGCTATTGTTTTAAATAATTTTAGTAAATTATTTGTGAGTATAAAAGTTTTTTTTTTCCAGAGTGAGCTAAGAAAGATTAGAATGCAAGCATAATATCTGCTTGGTAGAACAAAATTCTCTTCATATTAGTTTATTCAGGTTACCTTATCTGCAATGGAAATAAAGAAAAAGGGAATTTTAACAGTAAAACTACATCTTATATAGATAAGAACATTGCTAAAAGCCTGAAAGGTCATTCAGAATTCAGCAGAGCTCTCATGACCCAGTGCTGCTGTCATCTCAGCAACCCGTTCTCCTGACTCTGGGGCTCTCCCATCAGTGATTCAACACTCTCCATATCCACTTCTACTTCTGCAGTTATAATCAATGCTGTTATGTCCCCAGTTGGATTTCCCAATGTTTCTGCTTCTATTTATGCATGGCTCCTCCTGATTCATGACTTCTACTATTTCAAGAAGCCTGCTTTCATGTTTCACCATGTGCTCTTTGTGTTCTTTGCCTCCACTGACAACTGCTGACCCCTATGTCTCATATTCAAACCCTAGTGGAGAAGGACTTTACCATTCAGTTTATTGCTGTCAACGATAATCGCCATCACAATTGAGAATAACTTCTTACACCAGGCCACCACAGAGGCTTGTGGCCAGCCTCAATTCAGATAACTATTCCTTGTCCAGTCATTTATGGCTCTGACATCAGAACTAAAATTCTACCCTGCATGGGCACCCTCAGGGCTATTTCCATACACAGCAGGTTGTGGACTTGGCAGGCAGTCAACACAACAGATTCTTCTCCAAATCATGTCTTTCTTAAGGCATTTTCATTCCAGACAGGCTTGTTACATGACACAAAGAAATGATTACTGCATCAGAGACGGCACTTATTACACAGGATTGCTCATTTCAGTAATTTAAGAGTAATCAGAACAACAAAACACCATGGCTGTACTACAGTCTTTGGAACAGCAAGCTTCTAAATCATGGAAGACTTTACTTTGAGACAGTGTTGTGAAGCAGCAAGTTGAACCCCTACTTGTGATGCCAGCATCCCATTTTGTAGCGAAGTTCATGTCCTAGCTGCTTCACTTCCAATCTAGCTTCCTGCAATTGTACCTAGGAAGGCAGTGGGGGATGACTTGAGTACTTGAGACCAAAGCACCACTTGAGCACTTGAGACCACAACACCCTCTTTCCTTCTTCCCTTCCTCCCTCCAGCTTGATTTAGCCCTGGTTGTTGTAGCCATTTGGGGAATGAACCAGCAGATGGAATATTCTCTCTCTCTCTCTGCCCCCCAACCCATCTCACTACCTTTTAAATACATAAATTAATCTTTTAAAAAAAGACATTATTTTTTCCAAATACAAGCAAATTAATACAATTTTTTTACAGTTTTTTGATACAACGCTCATAATCACCAGTTACCTGGGAAATACTCAAGATACTTCCTGAAATAACAATGTGTCATAGAGCAAGGTGTGGCATCTGCTTTTATTCTGCTTTCTTGATCCTGTATTTGATGGCTCTTCCATTCAATAAGTACTTATGAATACTATACTAACAAAATCAGTGCTTGCTGATTGTTTTATACCCATGGATGATGAAGGACAGTTTTAAAATAGCTTCCACAAATGCCCAGTGGTGAACTCTCTGAAAATCAGTAAAACAATTGCATTTCATGCCTGAAATTCACACTTTTAATCATGATATTCAGTTTTATTTTCTTGACTGCATACTTTTAACTCATTCCCTTGTAGCATTAAAGACTAATTCAATAGAGACAACTCTTTATTTGTAAAATTTATTTGATGAATTTCTGTTTTATTATATAATAAGAGGTGGGAGTGAGAGGAGATCTTGATTGAAACAAGGTCTCTCTCTCTCTCTCTCTCTCTCTCTCTCTCTCTCTCTCTCCATGTTTGGAAGCACCCTACGACATCATATGGTGCTTTAAGGAGACTTACAAGACTTACTTATTAAATGATAAAAAAGAAAGTAACATTGTTTTATGAAAGACAGGAGGTCAGGAGACTCAAGAGTGACATAGTAGCAGAAACAATCTTGCCAATGAAATGCTACTGTGGGCAGTTACCCAGATGTCATTCCTGCAAAGGAACTTGTCCAGCAATTTCATCTCTCACCTGATCTGGTCTGACAGTATCTGAGCAGTCCCGAGGTGGTGCTTTTGTAATGTATAATTTGATATGTGAAAGGAGCTTTCTTTTTTTTTTTAGTAACATTTGATGAAGAGGTTTAGTAGTTTCCTTTATGAGCCCCTAAAGTAAGCAAAATTCTTTTCTTAGAATAATATATTGAAATTATCTATTTGAGGCTCTCACTTTCCAGTCATAAGGACAGGGCCTGTCATTTCTACATTTCCATTGTCTCAGCACCTAGCATAAAACAGGTTGATGAAGTTTTGGGATCTACAAAGCTGTGGATGGTTATGGATGACTTTACTGGGAAGAGATTATAGAATTTGGTAAATAGAGGGGAAAAGGAGAAAGAGAATAAGAGTAGGATGGGGGCAGATTATTTCAGGAAGGATGCACAGAAGATATTGTTTCAAGAGTAGGATTGAGTCTATGTGAGGCCAATCCAAACTGTCTCTTTACTCATTCATTGCAGAATTGCCAGACTAGTCTATACCAGAATTATCACAAATTTCCATCCTTTGTGTAGCTAGGAAGGATTGTACATCTTACCCCAGTTCTCTCTGAGAAGTGGTACTTTTTGACTTGTACTCTCAAGTAGAGCTCCTCAGGACTGGGTTCTTTTCAATTTATCTGCTTTGAGGGGCTGTTTAAGGGGTTGGAAAGAGCAAGGCTATGAAGATATACAGTTAAGGGTTTGTGTCCAAGATGTCCCAAATTACATCTCAGTCTCTAAAATAAGCATAATAGTAGTAGCTATCTATCAGGATTATTGTACACATTAAATCTGATGATGTATGTAAATCACCAAAAGAGTTTGGGGCAGATAACAAGTCTTTTAAAAAATAGTAGTTACTTTGGTCACCATTTTTTAAATTTGTTTTTCTCTGAATATTCTTAGTTTAACATCACGGTGTTGATGGGTCAAAATAAGCAATGAAACCACTTTTTCACTCAGGTACTTGCTTAGCATCTGTAGTAAATGAGCCACTGCCAGGCAGAAACCATCAAATCTCCTTCTCTGACATTGGTAGACACATCTCCTACTTCTAACCCTGTAATTGCTTCAAACTCAACGTGGCTAACTTTTCACAATATTAGCAATAGAATTAGTAACTGTCACACCAGTGTTTAACTTAACTTGAAAAGCAAAGGTCTTGAATTCCATGTGAATCTTAGGGAACGTGAGTCAAGCTCTCTGAATCTGTGTAAATCCCGAATCCTATGGATTAGCAAATGTTTTCTTGGGCAGATATTGGTCAAAAGATTTTGTGTTTGGTTTACTTCACAAGTACCTAAGTTTTAAATCTAATTTAACAAAATGGAATCTTAGGGCCAGCGCTGTGGCACAGTGGGTTAACGCCCTGACCTGAAGTGCCAGCATCCCATATGGGTGCCGGTTCTAGTTCTAGCTGCTCCTCTTCTGATCCAGCTCTCTACTGTGGCCTGAGATAGCAGTAGAGGACGGCCCAAGTCCTTGGGCCCCTGCACCCATGCGGGAGACCCGGAAGAAGCTGCTGGCTCCTGGCTTCCGATCGGCAGCCAATTGGGGAGTGAACCAACGGATGGAAGACCTCTCTCTCTCTCTCTCTGTTTCTACCTCTCCCTGTAACTCTGTCTTTCAAATAAACAAAATAAATCTTTAAAAAAAAAGACATAGAATCTTGAAAAATCCAAATAATGAAATCTGGGTAGGGTTTATGCAAATGGGATGACTATAACCTCCTATCAGCAGACTTACAACCAAATAAAATATGTGACTCTGCATTAAAAGATTGATGATTAAATATGCTCTTCTCTGTTATAAGGTAAAATATTTAATTTATATACACATAATTTTAAAAAGACTTCAAATAATTTTGCCAATTAATCAAACAATGCCCAGTATAAATCATGTGGCCTCACATTACCCTGGCTATACAATGTTTCTCAAGTCTAACATGACAAATCATTAGTGAATGCTTGAAGAAAGAACAAAAGAAAAAGTAGGAAGAGAAGGAGGGAGCCATGCAGGCAGGCAGTCATAAATGAATGTACTTTTGAAAGGGTGATTTTCAATGCTTTATGTGAAAACTCAGTTCAGAGGTTGCCAAGGTGATAGTTCAGGGTGATATCACACCTTAAAACTGCAACATAAGGTGAGACGGGTTTCATTTGCCCCTATATCTCCCTCAAAAAGTTTCAAGTCAAAATTTTGTTTTTCTTACCACCAGTAGGTTCATTATCTAAACCATACTCTTTAGAAATTGAGAAATTCACTCAGGCTATTGCTTCTCCTGTGTTTAATATTTATGTTCTTCCTCCAAACTTTTGCAAATGAGTCCACTGAGCATGCAGGAGGAGTTAGATTGTTATGTATCTCCACATCCAGCAAGAAGCGAGCAGGCAGTCTAAAACTAGCACGAAGAGGTAATTCAGACCTGACAATGTCTAGCTCCAGAATGTGTCCAAGGTTAGGAAGATTCTGCTTTATGCATAGTTGTTCGGATAACTGCCATAAAAAATAATAAGAAATTAAGGAAAATAACATTGCTCAAGGCTTACTGTGCCCCAAGCTCTGTGTTAGTCCTATAGGTATTTAATCCGCACACCAATCCCCCATGAGGCAGGCATTGTTTTGCTTATTTTATGGATGAGAAAATGGACTCGCAGATATCAAGTTATTTGCTTAGGGCCACAGGGCCTGATCCTTTGTATACTTGTGCAAATTGGAATTGAAGTTTAGAGTTTCACCTAGTCAAAACTGAGAGCAGAATCCAAAAAGAGATGATTAACTATTCCCACTGTCTCCCTTCTCATCACAATTCAAACAACATAACCATACAGCACTCCACATTATGTAAGGCACAGAGGAGCACTTGAGTGCGCTGGAGGGTCCTTGCACACATGTGGATAATTAGGACTGGAGTTCTTCTAACCATCAATGACCAAAACTATTCCTCTCACAGAAGCTTCTGTTCACATTTCTTTTTTTTTTTTTAAGTCTGCATGAAAACCATTTCCCAGAGTAAGAGTTCCACCTGGAGGATGATGGAGAATCTTGATTCTCCTCCACAGAATTATAAAGGAGATAAACTGTACAAGGTTGAATGCAGAGCAAATGCTCAAGAAAAAATGCATAAATATAAATTGATTGTAGTGATTTTCATTCATCATTTGTTGAGTACTTACTAGGCTCCAGTAACTGCTAAATATGAACTTCATGGCATCATCACATTTAATCTTTAATAACTCTTTGAAAGAGATACTATTATTATTTCCATCTTTGAGATAAGGTAACTGAGGTTTCAAAACCAGTAATTTTTCTGAATTCACTCAGCTATTAAGTATTGAAGAGAAAATTAAAACTCAAATTTCCATAAACATTTTATACTCTTATCAGCATTGTATATTGCATCTCTAAGCAATCAAAACACTAAAAGACTAATGGGCTCAGGGACCAAAATGTTCTCTTGTTTCTAGTCCCAACCCCAAAACATACCCTAGCTTGGGTGTCCTCTCCACCCCTCTATACTGTTATTTCCCTAAAAACTAATTTTTTTGTATTCTTCTTTTGGCTTTTATTCTTTTTTTTATTATTTGACAGGGAGAGTTATAGACAGACTGCAAAAGAGAGAGAGAGAGAGAGAGAAAGGTCTTCCTCCCACTGGTTCACTCCCCAAATGGCCGCTACGGCTGGCACTGTGCCGATCCGAAGCCACGAGCCAGGTACTTCTTCTTGGTCTCCCATGTGGGTACAGGGGCCCAAGCACTTGGGCCATCCTCCACTGTCCTCCCAGGCCACAGCAGAGAGCTGGACTGGAAGAGGAGGAACCGAGACTAAAACCTCGAGTCCATATGGGATGCCGGCACCACAGGCGGAGGTTCAACCAAGTGAGCCACAGCGCCCACCCCTCCCTAAAAACTATTAAATTCTTATCACAAGCTATCAGACTTAAGAACATTCACATTCACCTGTAAATAAAGCTTAATCAATAAAGCTTAAGTTTCAATTATTTATTTTTTTCAAATTGATTAAGCTTAACAAATAAGACTTAAGCAAAAATTCATTATTTCTTTAGCATGGAATTAATTATTTACATTTAAATTAAGATAAAAAGGACTTAGTATATCAAGCCTTGATGGAAAGTCGGGTCTAAGCTACCTCTGTGTTCCCCTTCTTCCTCAGGGCCCCTGGCTTCAGTCCTCTGCTCTCTTCATTAGGCTACCACCACTCAACTGCCACCACTCAACCTTCAGACATCTTCTTTCCCAAGCTCAACTCCAAAATAAAATACAATGTCTCCAGCAACCCCAATTCTTACAAAATTTAAAAACAAAGTGTTTTAAGAGGTTTGTCTTTAACATTTATTTAATAAATATAAATTTTTGAAGTACAGCTTTTGGATTACAGTGGCTTTTTCACCCCATAACTTCCCTTCCACCCACAACTCTCCCATTTCCCACTCCCTCTCCCATCCCATTCACATCAAGATTCATTTTCAATTATCTTTATATACAGAAGTTCCACTTAGTATATACTAAGTAAAGATTTCAACAGTTTGCACGCACACAGAAACACAAAGTGTAAAGTACTGATTGAGTACTAGTTATAGCATTAATTCACATTGAACAACACATTAAGGACAGAGATCCTACGTGGGAAATAAGTGCACAGTGACTCCTATTGTTGATTTAACAATTGATACTCTTGTTTATGGCATCAGTAATCACCCAAGGCTTGTCATGAGTTGCCAAGGCTATGGAAGCCTTTTGAGTTTGCCAACTCGGATCTTATTTAGACAAGGTCATAGTCTAAGTGGAAGTTCTCTCCTCCCTTCAGAGAAAGGTACCTCCTTCTTTGATGGTCCATTCTTTCTGCTGGGATCTCATTCACAAAGATCTTTCATTTAGGTCTTTTTTTTTCCACAGTGTTTAAGATTTTTTTTTTCGGAATATAAGGAATAAGTAAATAGAAGACAATGTGGGGTAATATGGAGGTTTGTGCCTTTCAAGATGGCCACACTTACAACGCTTACCTGCACTTATTAAAATCTGACCTTGATGCTCTATTCACTAAGTAGTGTAGTGTCCACTTCTCCAAACCTGAGTGTATCTTTGTAAGTGCCTGCCAAAAGAGAAGAGCAGTTGTGGTGCTATGTGGCTTCTCATTGTTAAAATGTTATAGTATTTCTCTTAACTGTTTGGACACATGCTCTTTGAAGCCAACATAATTGAATAATTTCAACTTAGCCCATGGGGAAAGATTATATAAGGGAAGCTACAGGTACATTTTCTGGTCTATAGATCTGGTCTATAGAGTTTGGATTCTTTTCCTTTTTAACATTTTATTAATTTAGTTATTTGAAAGGGGGGAGAGGGAGAAGAAGAGGGAAAATGAGAGGGAGAGAGAGAGGGAGAGGGAGAGGGAGAGGGAGAGGGAGAGGGAGAGAGAGTTTTCATCCACTGGTTCACTCCCAAATGCCCACAACAGCAAGGGCTGGACCAGGCTGAAGCCAGGAAACTGGATCTCCATCTGAGTCTCCCATATGAGTGGCAAAGACCCAAGTACTTGAGCTATCATCTGCTACTTCCTAGGCACATCAGCAGGAACCTGGATTGAAGGCTGGATAGAGAGACTGGAATCAGTACTCCAGGATGTGGACATCACAAGCAAGGGCTTAGCCTGCTTCTCTACAAGGCCCTCCCCCTGGTGTGTGGCTTTCCCAAACTCCCAAATTCCCAGAGGACTTCGTCAAACTACTGTAACAATAAACAGGTATATTGCTTCTTTAATACTTCTCAACAGGACTGAGACTATTGAGAACAATCATTAGTTTTGGATCCCAGCTCAGGGATACATCGTAATACTTTAAAAATGGGATTTATTATTCAAACAAAAATGTCTTATTATGTAAAATGTGGTTATTTATTCAACAAATGAATGAAGCATACATTTCTAATGGTTATATGAAGGAAGGTTTTGTGAAAATGTACCATCTGAACTAGATATAGAAAAATGGATTGTACTGGAATATTTTAATCAGGGGTTTCTGGTTTAAGGAAAGACTCGGAGAAAGCAAAATGATGGGCATTTATGGAACAGCAAAAATGGTTAAAAGTGGCAACAGTGATCACAGGACAAATAGTGAGGAGACACTTTATAAGTTATGATGTGAAGAATCATGTGGCCGGCGCACCACGCTGATCCAATGGCAGGAGCCAGGTGCTTCTCCTGGTCTCCCATGGGGTGCAGGGCCCAAGCACTTGGGCCATCCTCCACTGCACTCCCAGGCCACAGCAGAGAGCTGGCCTGGAAGAGGGGCAACCGGGACAGGATCAGTGCCCCAACCGGGACTAGAACCCGGTGTGCCGGCGCCGCAAGGCAGAGGATTAGCCTAGTGAGCCGTGGCGCCGGCCAAAATTAGTCAGTTATTATACTTATTCCAGAGATGATAATGTCTAAGCCCAAGGACAGTTAATAATTGGAACAAGTCACATAGGCAATGAGAGCTACTTTCAATAAAAATCTGACTATAGATTTTTGTCCTCCTCCATTAAAAATTTTATATATATTTATATACATTTATGTAAAGATATGATATATCTATCAAGAACTGGGTTGGTCATGGAAGTACAAAAAGTGAATAAGATGTTGTCCCTGCTATCAAGAACCTCAAAATAGAAACATTAATCACAAATAGTAAAATCATAAAAGGCAGAGAGCATTGCCTAGCAGATAGCTGCTGCTTGGGACACCTGCACCCCATATTAGGGTTCAAGTCATAGCTCTGCTCCTGACTCCAGCGTCTTGCTAATGTGTACCCTATGTAGAAGCACATTATGGGCCAAATAGTCCCTGCCACCATGTGGAAAGCCTAGATTGAGTCCAACTGTCAACTTAAACCTGAGAGCCTCTGGGAATTTCTTTCTCCCTCCCTCTATCAAATAAAAAAAATGAAAAAGAATGGAGAATAAATACTTATCATTACAGGGGTCTGGGAAAGTCTTACAATGGAGAAAAATCTGACCTAAGTTTTCATGAGTGAACAGGATTTGATTGAAGCTAAGCAAGAGAAAAGAAGAGACAATCATCACCAAATTGCTAGCTGAGACTGAGCTGCCACACAGAGTCCATCAAAAATCTCAGAATCAAATAAAATATTAGGATTATCAAATATATATATATATATAAGGAAACATACTAATTGTATATAAAATTAAATATTGAAATACAACTAAGGAATAGGGACTATTCACATGCAGTAGCAAATACAAAAAGCAAAAAAAAAAAATTAACAAACCCAGTTCATCAATAAAAGATTTAAAAAAAAATAGCATGACCAGGTTTCCTTTGTTCTGGAAATACAAAAATTTCTTTGTGTGATTCACCAAAAAAGTATTCCAGGAGAAAATCCCAAGTCATCTAAACATGTACATTTATTTAAATCCAATATTCCTTCTTGATTAGAATTCCCTAAAATTAGTATTAAAATTTTTTCTTAACTTGATAAAGAATATCAACATTTCCCCTTTGGCGCTCAGTTGTCACTGATCAGGGAAAACAAATGATATTTTTCTCTTTGGGAATGGCTTAGTTCACTCAGCATGATGTTTTCCAGATTGCTCCATCTTGTTGCAAATGACTGGGTTTCGTTGTTTCTTACTGCTGTATAGTATTCTATGGAGTACATGTCCCATAATTTCTTTATCCAGTCAACTGTTGATGGGCATTTGGGTTGGTTCCAGGTCTTAGCTATTGTGAATTGAGCTGCAATAAACATTAATGTGCAGATGGATTTTTTATTAGCCAAATTAATTTCCTTTGGGTAAATTCCAAGGAGTGGGATGGCTGGGTTGTATGGTAGGGTTATGTTCAGGTTTCTGAGGAATCTCCAGACAGACTTCCATAGTGGCTTAACCAGTTTGCATTACCTGTTAAGTGAAATGGACACTATAAGCAACAATGAACTGATCAGCTCTTGTCCTGACTTTAGATGTACAATGTAATACTTTATCCTTTTTAGTATTTGTTGTTGTTCTTGTTGTTCTAGTACTAGTGGTTGAACTCTGTGATTAACACACAATTATTCCTAGGTGTTTAAATTTTAACTGAAAAGTGATCCCTGTTAAATCTAAGAGTGGAAAAAGAGAGGGAGGAGATGAACAATTTGGAACATGCTCAATCGGACTGGCCGCAAATGGTGGAGTTAGAAATGTGCCAGGGGATTCCAACACAATCCCATCAAGGTGGCATGTACCAATGCCATCTCACTGGTCCAAGTGATCAATTTTGGCTCACATTCGATGGCTCTGATAGGTCTAAGAGTCAAAGAGATCACACAAACAAGACAAGTATCTGCTAATACTAACTGATAGAATCAAAAAGGGAGAGAAAGATCCAACATGGGAAGTGGGATACACAGCAGACTCATAGGATGGCAGATGTCCTAAACAACACTCTGGCCTCAGAATCAGCCCTCAAGGCATTCAGATCTGGCTGAAGAGCCCATGAGAGTAGCAGGCATGGAAAGCCAAGATATCATGGAAAAAAAAAAAAAAGACCTAAATGAATGATCTCTGTGAGTGAGATCCCAGTGGAAAGAACGGGGCCATCAAAGAAGGAGGTACCCTTCTCCGAAGGGAGGAGAGAACTTCCACTTTGACTATGACCCTATCGGAATAAGATCAAAGTCAGCGAACTCTAAAGGCTTCCACAGCCTTGGCAACTCATGACTAGAGCCTAGGGAGATTACTGACGCCATGAACAGGAGTGTCAAATTGTTAAGTCAGCAACAGGAGTCACTGTGTACTTACACCCCATGTGGGATCTGTCCCTAAAGTGTCGTCTAAAGCGAAGTGATGCTATAACTAGTACTGAAACAGTATTTTTATACTTTGCATTTCTGTGTGGGCACAAACTGATGAGGTCTTTACTAATTATATACTGAAGTGATCTTCTGTATATAAAGAGAATTGGAAATGAAAAAAAAAAAAAAAACAACCTGGTGTTAAAATGGAAATGGCATAGAAAATTAATTAATTTGAAAAAAAAATTATGTAGGATCTCTGTCTTTAATGTGCTGTACATTGCTATTTAATGCTATAATTAGTAATCCAATGGTAGTTTTTTCACTTTATGTTGCTATATGGGCAAAATGTTGAAATCTTTACCTAATATATACTAAACTGATCTTCTGTGTATAAAGAGAATTGAAAATGAATCTATACATGAATGGAAGGGGAAAGGGAGCGGGAGGGGGGAGGGTTGCGGGCGGGAGGGAGGTTATGGGAGGGGGGAAACCATTGTAACCCATAGGCTATACTTTGGAAATTTATATTCATTAAATAAAAGTTTAATAAAAAAAAGAATATCAACATTTAAAAAAATAGTTAAAGTGTTAAAGTGAATTAAAATGAACACCAGATCTGAAGTATCCCAAGTGGACAAAGCCAGCTAGACCCCATAAATAACATTAACCTTACTTAAGTTGCAAAACATAAATAAAACTTGAGCCATTTCTTATAATGTAAAGTTAGAGAAAAACAGAACTAAGCTCATCCAATCAGAAGCATCCAACAAACTTCTAGTTGTATAACTGAGGACTTCCCAATAGGATACACCAAATCAGACAAATGTGTAATTGAAATCAATTTCAGTGTTGACCTATGAAAACTTCTCCCTGTGTACCTGTAGTGGAGCTCCCAAGCCACTTCTGGTTTGTAGCTGCCTGATGCATGAATCGTTGTTTGGTCAAATAAACTCTTTGAAATTTTATTGTACCTCAGTTTACTATTCTAACAATGGTGAAATGTAAAATGTGCCCTCCTTTAAAGTCAAGAATATTATCAGAATGTCCATTATTTCTGTTTCTCTTTTACATAATTCTTGAGATGATATCAGAAAATGAAATAAGAAAAAAAAAAATAGGACAAGATGGTGTAATAGGAAGGGAGCACACTGATAGTCCAGGAAGAGACAGTTTAATGAAAGTGGAAATACTGCAGGTTCAAGGAAGAGTAGGGGAAGAAACAGCAGAGGAAACTCTTCCGGAACTAGTGATTCACAGTGGACCTGCGTGGAGGGTGTGGGAGCCCACGGCTCAGGACACCAGCAGCAGAATCAACGCACCAGCGCTGGAACACGAGGTGAGCCAAACCTCAATAGCCCAAGACACCAGCAGGAAAGCAGAAGAGGAGACTAGCGGGAACGAGGCTTGAAACCCCATGGGGAAAAGTTCACCAGGCTAACCAGAAGAGAGAGGAAAAAAAAAGTGACCGGTATGGACACGAGTTTCTCTCTCTCAGCTCACCTCTTAAAGGTGAGCAAGACAAAGAGCAGGCACCATTTTGGACATATGTCATAAGCAGGGCGACCTCAGGACTGCACCCGCCCTCAGCCAAGCAGAAAAACCTGACTCTGGAGGGTGAAATAACAGGAGATTAGGACCTAGTGAATGTGTGGTGCTAATGAACTGAGACTGTGAAAAAAAGAGATGGTGGGGGAAAGAACTCAAGGAATTCACGAGAGTACTCTCTAGGATGCTACAATTCGGTAACCGTGGCAACCCAGTGGGAGACTGCAAGAGAATTTGAGCCCACACTGAGGGTAGCACAGATTCCCTGTGTAGTCCTTGGGAAAGAGCTTCTGATCTCTGGCTCCTGTGAGTATATCATTTGCCTGCTAACTACCTTCATTTCTGCTCAACTGTGCAGAATTACTTCCCTTCTGAATCAAAAAGAAAGAAAGAAAGGAAGGAAGGAAGGAAGGAAGGAAGGAAGGAAGGAAGGAAGAAAGAAAGAAAGAAAGAAAGAAAGAAAGAAAGAAAGAAAGAAAGAAAGAAAGAAAGAAAGAAAGAAAAAGAGAGATTTACCACACCTAACCTGGGAGTGTCACCTTTGGCACACCCTTAACCATGAGGAACCAAACAAAGCTCTCAGGCCACACCCATCTCAAGCCTCTAAGGCTCCATCAAAAGCAGACAGTCCACTTAATACAGTCATAGTATAACAAGAAAAAAACACCACAGCGAGGGAAGAAGAATACAAAGGATATCTCCACAATGCCAAGAAACAACTGCAGAAACTGAGGAAACAAGAACAAGGAAGACATTATGAAACGCCAAAATGAACAAGACACACAAGCCAAGATTATGAGATGATGAGATGAAAGAAATGCAAGATAAGGATTTCAAAAACTTAATGATAAGAACAATTAGAAGTTTTCAAAAACAAATGCTTGAGCTACTTAAATCCTAATGGACAGGATAGAAAATTTCCTTTGAAAAAATGAAATCTTAAGGAGGAATCAAAATGAAACGCAGAAACTAGTAGAAAAGGAAAGTGTGATGGTGAAGAAAAATCAAAATGAAATGAAGAACTCAATAGATCAAATGACAAACACATTAGAGAGCCTTAAAAACAGAGTCAGTGAAATGGAAGAGAGAATATCAGAATTAGAAGACAGAGAACAGGAAAGGAAACAGGCAAACCAAAGAAAAGAAGAAGAAATTAGAAATCTAAAAATATTGTTGGGAATCAACAGGATACTATTAAAAAACCCAACATTAGGGTTCTAGGAGTTCCTGAAGGCATGGAGACAGAGAAAGGATTAGAAGGCATTTTTAGTGAGATACTTGCAGAAAACTTCCTGGTTTGGAGAAGGACAGAGACATCCTAGAACAGGAAGCTCGTAGAACCCCTAGTAAACATGACCAAAAGAGATCCTCACCATGACACGTTGTAATCAAACTCACCACAGTGAAACATAAAGAAAAGATCCTAAAATGTGCAAGAGAGAAACGTCAGATTACTCTCAGAGGATCTCCAATTAGACTCACAGCAGACTTCTCACCAGAAACCCTACAGGCTAGAAGGGAATGGCAAGACATAGCCCAGGTAATAAGAGAGAAAAATTGCCAGCCCAGAACATTATATCCTGCAAAGCTCTCATTTGTGAAAGAAGGTGAAATAAAGACCATTCATAGCAAACAGAAATTGAAAGAATTTGTCACCACTCGTCCACCCCTACAAAAGATGCTTAATGATGTGTTACACACAGAAACACAGAAACATGGCAATCAATATGAAAGAAGGTAAAGGAAGGAAACCTCACAGCAAAAAATCACAGGGAGTTCAAAGCATATATTAGAAAACATCTATGGGACATGGCAGGGCAAAGTTACTACTTATCGATAGTCACATTAAACGTTAAAGGCCTGAACAATCCAGTTAAAAGATACAGATTGGCTGACTAAGTTAAGGAACAAAACCCATTATTTGTTGCCTACAAGAAACACATCTTTCCAACAAAGATGCATACAGACTAAAAGTGAAAGGCTGGAAAAAGATATTCCATGCCAACAGAAATAAAAAAAGAGCGGGCGTAGCCATCTTAATATCGGACAACATAAATTTTACCACAAAAACTGTTAAGAGAGACAAAGAGGGACACTATATAATGATTAAGGGATCCATTCAACAGGAAGATATAATGATTATCAATGTATATGCACCTAATTACAGGGCACCGGTTTATTTAAAAGATTTGTTAAGGGACTTAAAGGGAGACTTAGACTCCAATACAATAGTACTGGGGGACTTCAATACTCCACTCTCAGAAATAGACAGATCAACAGGACAGAAGATCAACAAGGAGACAGTAGATTTATACAACACTATAGCCCAAATGGATCTAACAGATATCTACAGAACTTTTCATCCTACACATAAAGCATTTTCATTCTTCTCATCAGTACATGGAACCTACTCTAGGATTGACCACATACTAGGCCATAAAGCAAATCTCAGCAAATACAAAAGAATTAGAATCATACCATGCAGCTTCTCAGACCATAGAGGAATGAAGGTGGAAATTAGCAACTCAGAAATCCCTAGAGCATATGCAAACACATGGAGATTGAACAACATGCTCCTGAATGAACAATGGGTCATAGAAGAAATCAAAAGCTTTCTGGAAGTAAATGAGGATAACAGCACATTATACCAAAACCTATGGGATATAGCAAAAGCAGTTTTAATAGGGAAGTTTATAACAATAGGTGCCTACATCAAGAAATTGAAAAGACACCAAATAGAAGAGCTTTCAGTTCATCTCAAGGATATAGAAAAACTGCAGCAAACCAGACCCAAATCTAGTAGGAGAACAGAGAAATAATTAAAATCAGAGAAGAAATCAACAGGATTGAATCCAAAAAAAAAAAACATTACAAAAAATCAGCCAAACGAGGAGCTGGTTTTTTGAAAAGATAAACAAAATTGACACCCAGCTGGCCCAAAAACTAAAAAAAGAAGAGAAAAGACCCAAATCAATAAAATCAGAGATGAAAAGGGAAACGTAACAACAAACACCACAGAAATAAAAAGAATCATCAGAAATTACTACAAGGACTTGTATGCCAGCAAACGGGGAACTCTATCAGAAATGGATAGATTCCTAACACATGCAACCTACCTAAATTGAGCCAGGAAGACATAGAAAACCTAAACAGACCCATAACTGAGACCAAAATTGAAACAGTAATAAAGGTCCTTCCAACAAAGAAAAGCCCAGGACCAGATGGATTCACTGCTGAATTCTACCAGACATTTAAAGAAGAACTAACTCCAATTCTTCTCAAACTATTCAGAACAATCGAAAAAGAGGGAATCCTCCCAAATTCTTTCTATGAAGCCAGCATCACCTTAATTCCTAAGCTGGAAAAAGATGCAGCATTGAAAGAGAATTACAGACCAATATCCCTGATGAACATAGATGCAAAAATCCTCAATAAAATTCTGGCTAGTAGAATTTAACAACAAATAAGAAAGATCAACCACCCAGACCAAGTGGGATTTATCCTTTGGTATGCAGGGATGGTTCAATGTTCACAAAACAATCAATGTGATATACCACATTAACAGACTGCAGAAGAAAAACCATATGATTATCTCAATAAACGCAGAGAAAGCATTCGATAAAATACAACACCCTTTCATGATGAAAACTCTAAGTAAATTGGGTATGGAAGGAACATTCCTCAATACAATCAAAGCAATTTATGAAAAACCCACAGCCAGCATCCTATTGAATGGGGAAAAGTTGGAAGCATTTCCACTGAGATCTGGTACCAGACAGGGAAGCCCACTCTCACCACTGCTATTCAATATACTTCTGGAAGTTTTAGCCAGAGCTATTAGGCAAGAAAAAGAAATTAAAGGGATACAAATTGGGAAGGAAGAAGTCAAACTATTCCTCTTTGCAGATGATATGATTCTTTATTTAAGGGACCCAAAGAACTCTTACAAAACCTTAAAGAAAGAAATAGAAGAGGATACCAAAAAATGGAAAAAAATCTTCCATGTTCATGGATTAGAAAAATCAATATCATCAAAATGTCCATTCTCCCAAATGTAATTTATAGATTCAATACAATGCCAATGAAGATACTTCTCAGATCTGGAAAAAATGATGCTGAAATTCATATGGAGACACAGGAGACCTCGAATACCTAAAGCAACCTTGTACAACAAAAACAAAGCCGGAGGCATCACAATACCAGATTTCAAGACATACTACAGGGCAGTTGTAATCAAAACACATGATACTGGTACAGAAACAGATGGATAGACCAATGGAACAGAATAGAAACACCAGAAATCAATCCAAACATCTATAGCCAAGTTATATTTGATCAAGGATCCAAAACTAATCCCTGGAGTAAGCACAGTCTATTCAATAAATGGTGCTGGGTAAATTGAATTTCCACGTGCAGAAGCATAAAGCAAGACTCCTACCTTTCACCTTACACAAAAATCCACTCAACATGGATTAAAGACTTAAATCTATGACCCGAAACCATCAAATTATTAGAGAAAATCAGAGAAACCCTGCAAGATATAGGTACGGTAAAGACTTCTTGGAAAAGGCCCCGGAAGCACATGCAGTCAAAGCCAAAATTAACTATTGGGATTGCATCAAATTGAGAAGTTTCTGTACTGCAAAAGAAACAGTCAGGAAAGTGAAGAGGCAACCGACAGAATGGGAAAAAATATTTGCAAACTATGCTACAGATAAAGGGTTGATAACCATAATCTACAAAGAAATCAAGAAACTCCACAACAACAAAACAAACAACCCACTTAAGAGATGGGCCAAAGATCTCGACAGACATCTTTCCAAAGAGGAAATCCAAATGGCCAACAGACACATGAAAAAATGTTCAAGATCACTAGCAATCAGAGAAATGCAAATCAAAACCACAATGAGGTTTCACCTCACCCCGGTGAGAATAGCTCACATTCAGAAATCTACAAACAACAGATGCTGGAGAGGATGTGGGGAAAAAGGGACACTAACCCACTGTTGGTGGGAATGCAAACTGGTTAAGCCACTATGGAAGTCAGTCTGGAGATTCCTCAGAAACCTGAACATAACCCTACCATACAACCCAGCCATCCCACTCCTTGGAATTTACGCAAAGGAAATTAAATTTGCAAACAAAAAAGCTGTCTGTACCTTAATGTTTATTGCAGCTCAGTTGACAATAGCTAAGACCTGGAATCAATCTAAATGCCCATCAACAGTAGACTGGATAAAGAAATTATGGGACATGTACTCTAGAGAATACTATACAGCAGTCAAAACAATGAAATCCGAGCATTTGCAACAAGATGGAGGAATCTGGAAAACATTATGCTGAGTGAATTAATCCAGTCCCAAAGGGACAGAAATCATATGTTCTCCCTGATCGGCGACAACTAACTGAGCACCAAAGTGGAAACCTGTGGAAGTGAAATGGACACTATGAGAAACAGTGACTTGATGAGCCCTTGTCATCACTGTTGATGTACAATGTAATACTTTATCCATTTTAGTATTTTTTTTGTTCTGGTACTATTGGTTAAACTCTGTTATTAACATACAATTATTCTTAGGTGTTTAAATTTAACTGAAAAGTGAGCCCTGTGAAATGTAAGAGTCGGAATAAGAGAGGGAGGAGATGTACAATTTGGGACATGCTCAATCGGACTTGCCCCAAATGGCAGAGTTAGAAACGTGCCAGGGCATTCCAATACAATCCCATCAAGGTGGCATGTACCAATGCCATCTCACTAGTCCAAGTGATCAATTTCAGTTCACAACTGATCACACTGATAGCTCTAAGAGTCAAAGGGACCACACAAACAAGACTAGTGTCTGCTAATACTAACTGATAGAATCAAAAAGGGAGAGAATGATCCAACATGGGAAGTGGGATACACAGCAGACTCATGGAATGGCAGATGTCCTAAATAGCACTCTGGCCTCAGAATCAGCTCTTAAGGCATTCGGATCTGTCTGAAGAGCCTATGAGATTATTGTAGGCATGGAAAGCCAAGATATCATGGAAAAAAAAAAAAGAAGAAGACCTAAATGAAAGATCTCTGTGAGTGAGATCCCAGTGGAAAGAACAGGGCCATCAAAGAAGGAGGTACCTTTCTCTGAAGGGAGGAGAGAACTTCCTCTTTGACTATGACCCTGTCAGAATAAGATCGAAGTCGGCGAACTCAAAAGGCCTCCATAGCCTTGGCAACTCATGACTAGAGCCTAGGGAGATTACTGACGCCATAAACAAGAGTGTCAAGTTATTAAGTCAACAACAGGAGTCACTGTGTACTTACTTCTCATGTGGGATCTGTCTTTAATGTGTTGTCCAATGTAAGTAATTCTATAACTAGTACTGAAACAGTATTTTTACAATTTGTGTTTCTGTGTGGGTGCAAACTGATGAAATCTTTACTTAATATATACTAAATTGATCTTCTGTATAAAGATAATTGAAAATGAATCTTGATGTGAATGGAATGGGAGAGGGAGTGGAAGATGGGAGGTGTGCGAGTGGGAGGGAAGTTATGGGCGCTGGGAAAACCATTGTAATCCATAAACTGTACTTTGGAAATGTATATTTACTATATAAAAGTTTAAAAAAAATGAAGTGTGTAATAGTTGCATTAAAATGAAAGAAATAAAACTATCATTCATTGTAATGGACGTGGTTACCTATTTGGAAATCCCCTAAGAATCTTCAGGAAGATTAGCAGAATAAAAATTCTACTAATCCTAGAAAAGTATAACTCTGCTAAACTCTTTTAATTAAAATCAATATTGTAAAGTCAATTTTGTCCAAAATTAAAATGCCAAATTTCAATGAAATTTTAACCTGTTTTTCATGTCACTTAACAATCTAATTGTAAAATGTATTTGAAAAAGTAAAGTCAGAGAACAATTATCCAATTATACTGTATAGAAATGTGTAATAGAATTGACATCGTATCAATGAAGAGAATGTAGAGTGTAATTTCTAAAACAAGACATAAACTGCAAATCTTATAGGACAGTAGTGATGAAACTGATTGTAATTTAAAACTTTTTAGTAAAATATACCATGAAGGCAATGAAAAAAATTGGCATAACAAAAGTATTTAAAAAACAAAATTATATTTATCTAGAACATATTAGGTTGAGCCACAAAAAAATTGTCATCCATATATGTCAAAAAATGTTCAAATGTTGGCAATTCACTTGGTTTCATGTGAATAAATAATTCCTGTGATTAATTAGGAAAAGGCTAATCACCCTACAGAAAAATGAGTAACACAGGTAATCAGGAATTTCATAGAAATGAAAACAACTGGCACATCATATGCAGCAGAAAATAAACATTAAAACCAAGAAATTGTAAATTAATCCCCAAATGATATGCAATTACATGTCTGTTATGTGGCAGAATTACAAATTATGGTGATGCCAACAAAGCCACGATAGCCCAAGCATTACTGAGCACAGACAGCAAACAGACCTTTGTTCTGTTCTCACTTTCTGTCTTCAATTACACCACCATTAGTACCCTTCTCCCTCTCAATCCCATCTCTCACAGGACAACAGAAACAGAAGGCATACCCAGGCATTATGCTGGAGAGCAGGACTCCTATAACCTGTGTAATGTTCAGATTAGTTGATAACTAATAAGAACTATAGAAACCAAGTTGTTAGATTGCAGTTTAAATAGGAAGCCTATGCTCTAGGGCAGTGGTTCTCAAACTTTCAATCTATTTAGGGTGACAATAAATGAGATGTATTGGAAGTGAATTTGGCATTCACTTAGGGTCCATGCCAGACAATGTATTTTTAAACAAATTGCTTCCTTTTATAATCACAGCACAATAGCCAAGATATGGTATTAACCTCCAACTGCATTAGCATATGAATGGATAAAGAAAGTGTGGTATGCACAATGGAATATTACTCAGCTTTTAAAAAGAAGGAAATTCTGTCATTTGTGACAATATGCATGAGCCTGGAGAACATTTTGCTATGTGATACAAGCCAGGCACAGAAAAATAAATATCGCATGATTTCATTTACACACAGAATCCTTAAAAGTTGAGTTCACAGAATCAGTGAGTAAAATAGCAGTTACCAAGGTCTGGGTGGGGGCAGTGGGGAAGAGGGTAGGAGTAGTTGGAGAGGTAAGGGTCAAAGGATACAAATTTCAGATAGATAAGAGAAATAATTTCAACAAATGTATTATAAAACAGGATGACTATAGTTGGTAACAACCTATCATATTCTGAAAATTAGTGAGTAGATTTAAGTGTTTTCAACACAAATAATGACAAGTGTGTGATATAATATATCTTAGTTTGATTGAGTCATTCCACAATGAATACACATTTCATAATGTCATATTGTCGATACAGCAGCTTGCCTAGAGGTTAATAAACTGATCGAGATGTTAGCGGCCAGTGGCTCTCTTAAGGGAATGCTGGTCTTTGGCTGGGTCAACTGACTGGTATTTTTGGAGACTTCACATTCTCTAACAGGTCAATATGCAAATCTTCATGAAGACCCTGACTGGCAAGACCATCACCAGGAGGTGGAGCCCAGTGACACCATGGAGGATGTCATGGCCAAGATCCAAGATAAGGAAGGCATCCCTCCTGACCAGAAGAGGTTCATCTTTGCAGGCAAGCAGCTGAAAGACAGCCACACTCTTTCTGATTATAACATCCAGAAAGAGTCCACCTGCACCTTGTCCTCCATCTGAGGGGTGGCTGTTAATTCTTTAATCTTATCATTCACAGTGCCCGATGTCATTACTCTGCACTGTAGCCATTTGCCCCAATTTAAGCTTAGAAATTACCAGCTTCAGTAATAGCTGAATCTGTTCAAAATGTTAATAAAGGTTTCGCTGCATGGAAAAAAAAGATGCCCATATCCCATGTCAGAGTATCTTGGATAGAAGCCTGGCTCTAATGCCTAACTCTGGCATTAGTGCAGATCCCAGGAAGCAGAGATGATGGCTGTAGGAACTGGATTTCCTGCTATCTATGTGGGAGACCTAGATTATGTTCCCAGCTGCCAGCTTCTGCTCTGCCCCAATTCCAACCATTGCAAGCATTTAGGGAGTGAACTAGCAGATGGAAGCCTATTTGGAGCAGATGGGAGAGAGACATACGACTCTCTCTGTCTCTCTGTTTCTCTCAGAAATAATGTTTTCTTTAAAAAACAGATGTTGTACATGAAGATATACATAATTTTGTCAGCTAAGAAATAAAATATTAAAAATAGTTATAGCAGAGATCCTACATGATCTCTGTCTTTAATGTGCTGTATACTGTTATTTAATGCTATAACTAGTACTCCAACAGTATTTTTTCACTTTGTGTTTCTATGTGGGGGCAAACTGTTGAAATCTTTACTTAATTTATACTAAACTGATCTTCTATATATAAAGAGAATTGAAAATGAATCTTGATGTGAATGGAAGGGGAGAGGGAGTGGGAAAGGGGAGGGTTGTGGGTGGGAGGGAAGTTATGGGGGGGGGGAGCCATTGTAATCCATAAGCTGTATTTCGGAAATTTATATTCATTAAATAAAAGTTAAAAAAATAGTTATAGCAAACCAATATAACATATTTTGTTCCCCCATTCCTCTCAAAGGTTAAGTAATTTGTCTAGTATCCCACCAGTAATACATGACAGAAGGAAGAATAAAATATAGTTCTTTGTGATTACAAACCTAATACTCCTTTCCTAATGCCCCATGCCTTTCAATAAGACAAAACAACCTCTGCTATAGTTGTCAATGACACAGTTAGATGTGGATCACAGTCACCTGGTATGGGCAAATGCAATGTGTATGTGTGTGTGTGTGTGTGTGTTGGAAGTGTACACTAAAAATGTAAAGGAAGAAGTTGCATATCAGGAAAAAAAAATACTTGCTTATCCCTAAGAGCCTCCCTAAGTCCCTGATGAAGAGTGTGAAAAAAACACTGTAGATACCCTTTTATATTGTTTTTATGAAGAACTATGAACATACAATTACTCTTAAGTTATACATGTTGAGTGTAATTCATTTCAGTATGTTAACTTCTTATCAAAGATTTATGTATCCCTTATATCAAGACAAAGGATCCAGCAGAAGTCATTAAGGACACATCCCTCAGCAGAATGGACCCAGTATCTCCATCCAGTTCTTCTCTGGCTGCACCATTGATTAGATAAAAAAGATTAAAACAAGCAGGAGCAGATGTTTATATGGTGATTAAGCCACTTTTTAGGACAACCTTGTTCTATATCAGAGTACCTGAGTTCAACTCCTGGTTCCAACTCCTTAGTCCATCTTCCTGCTAATGTAGACCCTGAGAATCAGCCATGAAACTCAAGTTATCAAGTTCCCAACTACCAGCTTTGGCATGACCCAGTCCCAGCTGTTGCAATAATTGGGGAGTGAACAAGAAGCCTAGAGTTTATTCTCATTCATATTCTCATTCTCTCTCTCTTCAAATAAAAATATAAATAAAAAATAATAAAACAAGCAGGCAAGCACAGTTGATTCTTATTCATAATGTCAAATGCTTCCCTGAACACAGATGCTACAGAATACAGCATGTGGTGCCTGTTTATGACTGATTCCTCAGACTCCTCTAAAAGTTCAGGGAGAAAATCCTCCTGAAAGAGTTTTGAAGTTAGCCCTGACTGCCAGTAATCTTTAATGTACCTGCCATTTTTGAATAGGATTACCACAACACCTTGTAAGTGCAACTAGCCTTTCACAACAGCAGGCAAGGCATTAAACAATGCAAATATTTCTAAACCTGAAGTTAACATTACTTAAATCTCAACAGCTCTACAAAAATGTAAAGGAACCAATAAGCTCACTTAAGTTCGTAGTACTTGCTAACTTGCTAACATAAATAGCTCTCTACTTCTGCAACTAAAGCAGAAAAAAAAATCCCAAACCCATCTATGGGTACAAAATTCATACAGAAGCACAAAACAGCAAATGGCTACTGAGTACTATTAGTGTAGCCTGACGTAAGAGCTCAGGTACACATGCTATGGTAACTAGCAATTACACTGTTGCCTCGTACTTCCTAGGTTTTAATGTGTGATCCATTGTATGCCAAACCATTTTATTACAGTTTTAGTGAGGAGAGGGAGGGTAGAAAGCCTCACAAATATTTAGTTTTTTAAATTTAATAATCTACATTTATCCATATATTTCTCTTCAGTGGCCTAATCAAGTAAGACTGGAACCTAAGTTTTGGACTTTGTATAATTTATACTCGGGATTGTGGCCTTGGTATGCCTTTGGGATTAATATTATAGTTAGTCAAGGAAAAGAAAATTGACATTTCCTCTTTGTAGCCATCATATATTTGTTGCTTTTCTTAACAGAAGGAAATACACTGAACGGTAACCAAATCCTCTTGAGTGTCAGCCAACAGCTTTGAAAAAGAGCTATTTGGTACCTAAGTCACAAGATGTCAAACACATAAATTGGTCACCCCAAATTCCCATGTTTGATTTTTCTAACTAAAATCCAGCAGTTTCTCTTTCTTTTTTATTGCATTGCCTGGCATATATCAGTCATCTGGAAACAATTTATCTCATTTCAATGCTACATGACAATGCATTATTTTTGAAGGCCCTTCAATCAATCAGGGAGTAAATTTAAAGCTCAACCTCCTATAATGATATTGATAGAAATAATTCAACTGAGTTAAAAGTCAAGTACCTCCATGTAAAGACAAAATCATTTATGTCTCAGACAATGTAACAATCCAGTAACAAACTCTTCTGCTTGGAAACTGGCAGAATTGTTTATCTTAATGCAGAAATATATCTCACCACAGAAACATTCAAATATAGAAGGAAGGGTCTCACTGCCAAAGAAATGCCATAATAATAATGGCTGCCATTTACTGATCATTACATGAATGACACTAGAATAGAGACATTAAACCTTTATTACAGATTATAAAAATGAGAGCCAGAAAGTCCAGGGAATTCTCCTGAGATCAACAAGTAAACAACAGGGGGTTGAAAATTAGTGTGAACAAAAAGTCTGATTCTGGAGCGGTGCTATAGCATAGTAGGCTAAGTCTCCTAAGGCACTAGCATCTCTTAAAGGCACTGCTCTGAGTCCCAGCTGCTCATCTTCTAATCCAGCTCTCTGTTTATGGCCTGGTAAAGCAATGTAAGATGGTTCATGTGTTTGGGCCCCTGCACCCATGTAGGAGACCCAGAAGAAGCCCCTGGCTCTTGTCTATCTTCAGATCAGCCCAGCTCTAGCCACTGAGGTCATTTGGGGAGTGAACCAGCAGATGGAAGACTTTTCTGTCTTTCCCTCTCTCTGTCTGTAACTCTACCTCTCAAAGAAATAACTAAAATCTAAAAAAAAAAAAAAAGCCTGATTCTTGTTTCCACTTCATTTGTGTTTCCCTGCTATGAGCCTGCACCTGGGAATCACATAGGAGTGTGGGTTTTGTCCAGGTGAGCAGACCTAGTAATCCTCATTCAGCCAGATTCAGACAGCAGATCAGGGTTTAGGATCCACCAGATTGCACCATCATGGTAATGGTTTGTCAATACCTTCTCACAGGTCTATTGTAATCTACAAGTCTCATTCCACCAACCTTCAAAGGCTGATGCTTAAAACATGGGGTGATAAAAGAAAAATATTACCACAATCATAAGTATGGTGTGGATCTTTGTGAACTTACATTAACTTTGACCCATGAAGTAGGTCATTCAAATTATTTTTCAGAACTGAGTCTTTAATCACAGATAAGAATCCTTTCTCTTGTGTGCTGTTTTCAAAACACACAACCAAATAAAAATAAAAGATTAGATAAAAAGAAAGTCTAATTTGCTCTAGGTCATATAACCAAGAAGTAGAAGATTCAAAACGAGGTATGTCTGGCAGCAGAGCCATGAGCTTTTAAGGAGAATAGGCTGTCTTGATGCATCTGCTTAAGCATATCATAATTATGAATATAGTTATAAAAATCCAAATAAAGGCCGGCGCCATGGCTCACTAGGCTAATCCTCTGCCTGCGGTGCCGGCACCCCGGGTTCTAGTGCTGGTTGGGGCGCCGGTTCTGTCCCGGTTGCTCCTCTTCCAGTCCAGCTCTCTGCTGTGACCCGGGAAGGCAGTGGAGGATGGCCCAAGTGCTTGGGCCCCTGCACCTGCATGGGAAACCAGGAGGAAGCACCTGGCTCCTGGCTTCGGATCAGCGCAGCGCACCAGCCACAGCATGCTGGCCGTGGCTGTCATTTTGGGGGTGAACCAATGGAGGGAGGACCATTCTGTCTGTATCTCTCTCTCACTGTCTAACTCTGCCTGTCAAAAAGAAAAAACAAACAAACAAAAAAAAAAAACAAATAAAATTGTGGCAACGAATTCAGAATAGAAATTCAGAATCATGACAAAGTAGAATCTACAGAAAGAATGCAAGATGTTTTAAAAATCAGGAAATTCATTAATATAATTATGTTAATTAATTAAAAGATATCTGTTAGTTTAATGTTTCAATTCTTTGACAAAATTTAGTATCATTCACAGAAACAACCTAAATGTTCAGTGGTGGTAGAAGACTGTAAATTATTATCCACTCAATAGGTTTAAGAAATCAGTAAAAAATCACCTTTATGGAAAGTGGACATTTAGCTTAATAGTTAATAGAGTCTCACATCCCACATTGGAGTACCTGGGTTTGATTCCCAGTTTTGACTCCTGACTCCAGCTTCCTGCTAATGCATATCCTGGGAGGTAGAAGTGATAACTCAAATAGTTGAGTTCTTGTTACCCATGTGGAAGACTTGGATTGCATACCCAGTTCCCAACTCATCCTGTCCTAACTCTTGCTGTTAAAGGCATTTAGAGAACTCTCTCTCTTTTTCTCTTTCTCTTTCTCTCACTCCCATTCAAATAAATAATTTTAAAAAAAACCTTTATTGAAACTATAAAAAAACTACAAAATGTTTAAAATCACTATATAAAATGTACATAAAATCATAATTGTACAAAAGGGGAAGCATAGGATACATTAGAAAATGCATAAACCAAAATGATAAAAGATAGGATAATATGCACACATTATGAGTGTTTTTCCTTCTTTTAAAGTATTTTAATCAAAACAGGTTAACTTGATTTCCTTTTCTTATTCTATTGTGCAAATTTTCTATGACTTCATGACCTGTAATAATGCAAACCAGTACATTACATGTTTTCCCATGTGTTGTTCAGCTTCTGTTTTCTCCTTTAGAAATTAGAGAAAATTTGATTTTTGCTTAATTTTATAAATCTACTTTAAATGTGAAACAAATGATGTTTCTTGTGAGTCAGACATTCATGCTATCATCCTAAGGAGTCCCAATGACCTATTTCTTTTGACTTGCAGGGACTCAAGGGACCAGCTGCGGCCATCAGTTTCCCAACTACTTCATTCCAGCCTTCTTCTTTCTAGACCCTCTAGTTCGTCTCCTTTCTCTCAGTTTTTGTCCAAAACCTGATATATCCCAGAGATCAATCCTCAGAGACAGAAACTTTTGTTGGAAAAAGTAGGAATTCTCCCATCAAAGACACAGAGCTTTGAGCTTCTCACTAGCTGTGTGACCCTGGGCAAGTTGTGTAACCTCTGACATTACCAAGAGTGACAATGTCTGCTCCTAAGATTCTTATAAGGATTAGAGAAAGCTGTCTACATGAGAATGGCACACAGTGAGGACCCAAATTAGAATGCTGAATAATAAAGTAATCCTTAAATGAGTAATCACACAATTAAACAACTAAAATGAAAAGTTGCCCAGATAGAAGATGATAGGAAAATTATTTACCCATTTACCTAAATTTGGGTTCTACATCCTTTCCTAATACTGAACACCAATGTGACTTTGGGACAAAAACCTTGTACCCCTTGGGCACCAGTTTCCACCTGTAAAATGAAAAATCAGAGTGCATGCTATTTTAGACACTTTCCTGCCTTAATATTTTCTGTTATTTTGTTTTGCTTCTTTTTTTAATCATACCAAGCACACAGCTTTCAAATCCTGCTCATTTCCTTGAGAGAAATCCTTGGCTCTTTTCTTTTTGCCTGATATTTCCTGACAGCTGTCACTTCCTTCACAGAGCTACAGAAAGGGCTTGTCATAGCCCCGAGCAAGCATGTTGTTTGGCAACCAAGGTGCAGAGCGGAATGAACAGGGCAAATTCTCTAACCTCCTCACCTTGAATAGGGCAGCTGCACAGTGTTTGATCAGACAAGGCTTTCTCCAGTCCTGTTGTGTGGAACCCCCTCTGTGTTCAGCCAGTCACTCACATTCTTGTTACAATTTCCCCATGAGCCAGCAGCAAATTGGAGCCAAAGGGTCTGAAAGCTTGGTGCTCTTGGAAACCTGTGCTGCCTAGCAATCCCCAGCTGTCCTGCCACAGTTCATCTGAAGCAATAAATAAGCCTCATCAGCGTTCACTTGGGAAGCTGTGGCTGGTACTTAATCTGGGAATGAGGGAAGAAAGATCCCTGCTCACTGAAGCAAAGACTATTTCCACAAATGGCTCCAAAGGCTCTTTCTCAAGGAGAGTACCTGCCAGAGGCACCCAGAGGCACAACCTCATAGGTACAGAAAAGGTAGGCAATGGAATCATATGAGTATAACAGACAAAGATGGATCCTGAAATTTAAAAGTATATATGTATTCAGCTGCTTAGAGATCTGAACCCCAGCACCAGGCTGGACAGATCAATCTGAACTACCCCCTGCCTCATATCATAAAAGAAAATCTATTCCCACTCTGGTTGCTTGCCAAAAGTCTCACAATGTACTTTGAACTAAGTATGACCATTCATTAAATAACCAATAGGATCCAAACACATTATAAGGTAAATGTTCCATCTCCTTTTTCTTAGGCTTAGGAAAATAAATTTCTTGGTGAGTAATGTTACCTAAGATCTGACATTAGTAAATTGTCTTAGATTATGTGCTCTTATCTTGAGATGAGTTTATATGCAAAAAATTGACTAAGCAGGAGTTTCCAGCAGAAACCAATGATTGATGGGGAAAACAGGACAGTGAAGAGAAAAAAGGCAAGCAAGGTTGGATTTCTAACAAAGGCTGAATCCAAAAGGAGCACGTGGACTGTAGATTTCACCTCTGAGTGCTAACAGCCCCGAGCAAAGGAGCTGTACTGACACACTAGTTGCAGCTGGAGGCCTGCAGAGTTTTGTAAGCTTCCAGCACTTGCCAAAGTGGCAGTATTCCAAAGAAGAGTTGACCACCAGGAGTTGCAGGCCACCAGAAGCAAAAGGAGTCAAATGCTGGGACAGACACAGAAACAACAGAAACAAGGGAACCAGGGCAGAACACCAAAAAATACACTGTGTAAATAGACATTGGAGTGCTCAGATCAGCTCTGTCTTCAACCTGAGCCTCTTCAGCCACAATCTCGTTTGTTCTTGATGGTCATTTCAGGAAAAGACAGGACAAGCCTATATTACTTTCATTATGAAACATTAGAAAAAATAATGCTCAGATTAAGTAAACAAATGAAGGGCAGATGGCTGATATGTATCCTAACATGTTCAGCCCTGTTCTCTGGGTCTGCATCCCCTTCTTTTTTCACCACAATATGTATGGTTAAAAAAAAAACTTCTGGAACAGATCAAATGAATATCTACGTAGCATCACACGAGAAATATGTGAAGGAAATCTTGCAACCAATTATTCCTCCTTTATCACTTATGAATCCAAAATTATAAATGCACCTCTTTGGTTCAACTACTGCCTCTCCATGTGGCCTCTGTCAAAAGCCCATTGCTGCAGTCTGAGGAAGTTCCTAGGTACAAACATCATGCCTGGCAGGATTCATTCATGAATGAGACATGCTGAAAGAACTCACAGAACCTGGAAAGGACACCTTATATTTGTACAGTAGCTACCATCACCAAAGCACTTGGGGATTCTGTTTGATCCTCAAGTAGCCATATGCAGTGGTTGAGCAAGGAATATTATCCTCACTTTACAGCTGAGAAAACTGAGCCTATTAAAAGTTACACAGTAAAGAGTAGACAAGCTATCAGGGCAAGCCCTCCTTTGTCTTATCCATCTTGAAGTATGTCCTACCTATGAAATTCTCTGTGCTTTTCCTGCTCAGAAATCTTTATTCATCTATTGATAAAAAATACCTAGTTTCTCTTTGAGAGACAACACTCTTCCATTACACACAACCTTGGTGGGGATGGACAACTATTAGTGTAAAAGGCACTTCTACCACTGTAAATAGCATTGGGCTTCTGACTGAAGCTTCCTGATTAGTCTGCTCTGCTTAAAATAGATTCAGTCACAAAAGGGCACACAACCAAGCAAGATCAACCAATGTTTTGGAGAAATTTGATGGTAGGAGGAAGGGTTTCTTTATTAATAAGTTTGTAAATACTAAGTTCTATGTAAATCTTGATTTTCTGAAACCATGGTTACAGTGGTAGGGAGAGACTTTGCTTATAAATAAAGACAAAAGAAAACAGAGATTAACAGACAGGAGGAGGGAAAGGTGAAAGGATGGAGGGATGGAACAAAAGCAAAAGAGAGAGAGAGAGAAAGAGAGGTTATTGTTGGAACCCCCAGTTAAGCTAACTGCTTTAGACTTACAGCTATGTAAAACATTGTTTTCTCTTGTTTTTAAAACAACTTTAAATTCATTTCCTGTCACTTCCAAATGAAAACTTCTTGCAAATTCTATACTATAGAACTTTCAGACATATATAAATATATCTATATTTTTGTGGATATATCATCATTTTAATAAAATTGCATTTTTTAAAAAGAAACTTCAAAAAGACTAATTTCTTTGAACTATATGATAAGCAGAAGACTCTCAGAAACTACTTATCCCCACACAATAGTGAAATGTTCTCTCCTTGGACTCCAAAGATGAGATCCCAATTTCAGCTCCCTGAACAAGAGTTTGATGCAATAGCCAGCTCAATCATTTACCATTCCACACAAATCTTTTAATCTCCCCAAGAGACAATCTCCTTATATACAAAGTAAGGATACCTGTTTGCCTTTCTTACATAGTAGCTGTACAAATTATTAGGAAAAATGTTAAGATGCTACATAAATACTATACAAATATGAGGGATTCGGTACCAAGGTTCCAGACTCTGTAGAACTACTAATCTTTGCTAAAGTGTGTGTGGTTGTGCACAGATGTGTGCTATATGGGTATAAATACAATGAATGCTTTCTCTTGTTGTTCATTAGCTTTGATGGAGTAAGTGCTTTCGGTTGTTTGTTGGCTTGAAATGTACTTCTTGGGTGGTTTCACCCACCAAGCATCATAGCAGAAAATAATAATGGACTTTGACAAGCTCCAAGTCAAACTGTCTGGAGTGCTCAATACAAACTCAGTTCTATATGTGCTGTTTCATCCCTGAATGCAAATGCTCCTGACAGCATGCCCTAGTGGCTTTTAAAGGTTCTGCAAAATGCATGAAGTCTGTTGGACTCTGCCTCTTTGAAATCCATGTTACAAAGATCTGTCACCTTGGAGTCCTCCTCTCTCTCAGCCCCGCCTCCCGTCAATCCTTCAGCCTTGCCATATCTACTCTATTCCACCACTGTGCTATTTCCTGAACTCAGTTCTTCATCAGTTCACAGTCCCACCACCAGAATGATTCATTTCTAAAACACAATTTGATCATAATACTCCCTAGCTAAAAGTCCTTTCATATCTCCCTATGAATTATTAAATCAAGTATTAATCTCACCCAAATAGATTCATAAGTTTGCTCCCACTTGATCTCTTCAGTCTTTACTTTTGCCTCTATCCTTTGTGTATGTTATGTTCCAGCTACACTAAAATATTACTTAAAGCTAGCAAAACAGTCAAGCTCTCATACTTCTATAGCTTCACACTTGCTGTTACTTCTGCCTGTAACTCCTCACAACTTTGTCAGCCACACTTCCATTGCCTGGAAAATTCCAAATAGTTCAAAAAGAATGAAATCAAATATCGACTTCCTTGTGAAATTTTTCCTGAGCACACAGTCTTTCACTCCAACTTTTTTTTATTTTTTATATTTATATAAGGGGAATAAATTTCATGTATTTCATATATACATATTTAGGAACATGGTGATACTTCCCACCCTTCCTTTCCTCCTGCCCACCCTTCCAAACTTCCTCCTCCTTCCTCCCATTTTTCTCCTTTCTTAATTTTTACAATGATCCACTTTCAGTTTAGTTTATGCTCATAAGATTAACCCTACATTAAGTAAAGTGTTCAACAAATACTAAGAAGAAAAAATCCAACGTTCCTCAACAGAGGAGACAAGGGCTGTACAATCATTGAATCTCAAAATGTCAATCATTAAATGTGATACATCAATCACATTAACAAACTGAAGACTAAAAACCACATTATTACCTCAATTGGTGCAGGGAAAGAATTTGGTAAAATACAACATCTTTTCATGGTAAAAAAAAAAAATTAAGCAAATTAGGAATAGGAGGAATATTCCTCAACACAATCAATTCAATTTATGACAAACCCAAAGGCCAGCATCTTACTGAATGAGGAAAAATTGGAGGCATTTCCATGAAGATCCAGAACCAGACAAGGATGCACACTTTCACACTTTGCTATTCAAAATAGCCCTGAAAGTTTTAGCCAGAGCCATTAGGCAAGAAAAGAAATCAAAGGGATACAGATTGGAAAGGAAAAGCCAAACTATCCCTATTTCCAGACAACATGATTCCATATATAGGGAATCTAAAAGACTCCACTGAGAGACTATAGGAACTCATAAAGTTTGGTAAAGTGGCAAGATATAAAATTAACACACAAAAATCAATAGCCTTTGTATAAACAGCCAATGCCATGGCTATGAAAAACTTAAGATCAATCCCATTCACAATAGTTACAAAAAGAATTAAACATCTTGGAATAAATTTAACTATGGAGGTAAAAGATATCTACAATGAAAATTTTAAAATGTTAAAGAAAGAAAGAGAAGACACAAAAAAATGGAAAAATCTTCCTTAGTCATGGATTAGAGGAATTAATATCATCAAAATGTCCATACTGGGGCGAATGCTGTGGTGTAGTAGGCTATGCCTCTGCCTGAGAAAGCAGTAGAAGATGGCCCAATTGCTTGGGGCCTCTGCCCATGCATGGTAGACTTGGAGGAAGCTCCTGTCTCCCAGCTTCTAATAGGCCTAGCTCCAGCCATTGCAGCCAAATGGGGAGTAAACCAGTGAATGGAAGACCTTTCTTTCTGTCTTTCCCTCTCTGTGTCTGTAGCTCTGCCTCTCAAATAAATAAATAAAATCTTTTTTTGAAAATGTCCATACTACCAAAAACAATTTACAGATTCCATGCAATCCCAATTGAAATGTCAATGACATTCTTCTCAGAGCTCAAAAATAATGATGATAAAATGCATATGGAAGCACAAAAGACTCCAAATTTGTAAAGCAATCTTAACAAAAATAAAGCTGGAGTCATCACAATACCATATTTCAAGACATACTACAGGGCAGTTATAATCAAAACAACCTGGTACTGGCACAAAAATAGAGATGTAGACAAATGAAACTGAAAAAGTGATACAATTAAGAATAGCTAAGATATCAGATCAACCCAGATGTCCATCAGCTGTTGACTGGATAAAGAAATTATGGTATATATACACTATGGAATACTACTCAGCTGTAAAAAAAAATGAAATACTGTCATTTGCAACAAAATGAGCACAACTGGGAACCCTTACACTTAGTGAAATAAGCCAGTCCCCAAAAGACAGATATCAGATATCGTATGTTTTCCTTGATCAGAGGTAACTCACAGAGTGCCTAAATGTGATATATTGATATATTGGATTTAAATGGACATTTTGAGATTTGATGATTGTATACAGCGCTTGTCTCTTCTATTGTGGAACAGTGTTTTTTCCTTCATATTATTTGTTAAACTCTTTTACTTAGTGTAGGGTTAACTATATGATCATTATGTGAATTGAAAATAGATCTTTGTAAAAATTAAGAGTGGGAATGTGAGAGGGAGTAAGAAGTAGGGTTGGAGTGTGGGCAGGAGAGAGGGAAGGGGTGAAGTATTACTATGTTCCTAAAGCTATATATATGAAATACATGAAACTTATATAACTTAAATAAAACTTTTAAAAAAGAAAATTGATAAACACTTTACATAATTTAATCTCATTTAAAATTCTCAAGAAAACTATGGAGTTTATATTATGTTATTCTCATTTTACAGGTGGAAAAAATAAAGCCTGGATGATTGTTTAATTACCCAAAATCACAGAGGTATTAATGATAACACCAGAAGTATAATACAGTAAGGTAGGTCAGATTACAGGACTCATGTCACAGCACCCATCATGCCACATTGTACTATTATTGTATTTCTATGATGGCATTTATCATAGTGTGCTTTAAGTAATTGCTGGCATATCTGTTACACCTGGAAAGAGGCTTGAGCTGATTACAATTCTTTAAGGTCTTCATTCAGTCAATCCCATAGTTGGTGATGCAAAAATCTGAAAGTGACAAGTACAAAACAAAGTGGTAGGAATGGTATGATAAGAGGAGTAAGAACAGTATGCTACGAAGATATTTTTAAAAACAGGACTTAAGAGAGGGAAGGTAATTCAGGGAAAAGGAAAAAACATGAGCAAATACATGGAGGCTGAAAAATTGCAGAAATTTTAGAAGCCTTTTCCTGCTTTTTCTCTGAAATTTGGCTGGCAGCCCTCTATTCCCAAGAATGAGAGCTATACCCCTTGATGGAAGAGAATAACGTTCTTTGAAATGTACCAGTATGGAAGGCAGTTTGCACTCAGAGATACTAACAATCCTAAACTATCTCTACCATCCACATAACCATGCACATATCACTTAATCTTCCTAAGTCTGTCTCCACATTTAATTGGGATAGTACTGCAGGTCTTGTGTTTAGGAAACCAGCAGTTCAAACCTAAGCCAGGAAGAAAGCCAGATCCTAACACACAAGATAGGGCTATATAGGACTGACTTTTTCATGAAAAGTTTTTTTATTCATAAATTCATTTGTTGAATAAAAATTTGTATTGAGTATGTTCACTTTTCAGGAGTTGGGCTAGGTTCTGGAAACAAATCCAAGGCAGATCCTGTTGTGCCTTAAAACAAAATGGGAAGACATACATTTAACAAACAAATAGCATGAAAGTGTGTTAAGTGTTCATTAAAGTTTTATGGGACACTTCAGAGTATTCAGCAGGTTGACCTGACCTGCTTCCAGCATGTCAAAGAAGGCCCTCTTGATGAGCTGAAGCAGCCATATTTAAGTTGAAATCTTAACAATGAGTGGAATAAGCCCCGAGGAGGGGAATGAGAGGAACATTCCAGATAAAGGGAATACTATGTCAAAATCAACTATATAAGCTGGAGCACAAAGCTGGCATTGATGAGGTCGAAAGGGATGACAGGAACCAGATTTAAATTTGGGCTTTTATATGAGGACAATACAGAGTCATTGATAGATATCAATTGGGGAAAACATTTGAACAATTTTTGATTTAACTAAAAGGAAAGCTTAGATCTCTTTTAAATATAAAAAATGGTTTTCAGTTCCTATGGACTTGTTCTCAAAGACAGAACTTCTAGAACTATAGGGATAGCTGGAAAATGCCTCTTCCATCTTAATCTTTTAAATGTTTCATGATCGCAATCTCTCTCTATTGGAAACTGCCACCTGGGTTGGCTTCACAAAGTACTGCTTCCTATTCAATGCAGTTCAGCTGGGACCAGGAGGGATATTTAAGCCACATTTTTCTAACAATGTATGATAATAAAAGAAAAATGAGTATTTACATAGTGTGACAGAACAAGGCCATCTGGCTCAGAAGTTCATCCTCTGTCTTAGACAAAGTGAAGTTCAACCACAACTTGTTCTTCTCTGTCTCTCCCTATTCTCTCCACAGGCCCATGGCTGTAAAATGAACTACATGCAGACGACACCAAATCTGCATTTCTGCCTCTAATTTCTCCCAGAACTCCAGCTAGCCACTTGATACCTCCGAAGTTTCCTACCTGATGTCTTCAGCTAGATGTCTAATAAATCTCCCCAAATTAATGTGGCTAAAATAGAAATTGTGTTTTTATCTCTTTCTAAAAAATGTGTTCTCCCCATATCTTTAACAGCACTTGTTATTAACAGGCACTCTTTATTGTCTATTTCCCCCAGGATATGTAGGGTCAACGAGGTCAGAGATCTTGCTTATTGATTTCTCACTCTGTGTTCAGCATCTAGAAATACAGCTGGCATGCAGATTACTGCCCATAAATAATCATAGAATGAATTCATGAATCTTCACATTGGGCCTTCTTATGAGAAACTTCATTATTAGCTCCTGACAGCTTCCAAACAGTGGAATCCTCTTTGCTACCTTTTTGTTTTTATCACTGACTCCACCCTCATAGTAACCTACTTGGATTGCTTTGACCGGGTGTACCTACAGTCATCAGGAACTCAAGTGTCTACCTTTCCTATTAGGGGTTAAAATTGTTCACATAGAGAAAAGGTTTGTCTTTCATTCTCTTTCTTTCCACAATGAAGAAAGGAGTGCCATTAGATTCCAAGAACTCTCATTCAACTTAGAGAGATAGACACACTCCTAGAAATTCCTTTTATAGAAGACTATCTGGGTTATATGCCCTGACAAACCTCCAAGCAAACATCAGATGGGGTATAAATTCAAACATTAATTGCTACCTTGGAAAAAGTTGAATAATGAAATGAAAGTGGCATTGAGCCAGATTAGGGAAATGGGGAGGTCAGAGATCATGTCATTGCAAGAGTTACAAATTAAACAAAGCCACATCAGTGAAGGAATGTCAGGGAAGGGAGTAATGCTCTATGGTAGAGCTCTGAGTACATGGCATAGGGGAAGATACAGAGACACAGGAATCGCAGAGTGAGCATGTTTTCTGAATCCGAAGTCAACATACACAGAAACTGAAAAAGCACAATAATCAACAGCATGAATTTTGTCATCAGAAAACCTGGAGGGCCGGCGCTGTGGCTCACTTGGTTAATCCTCCTCCTGCGGTGCCAGCATCCCACATGGGTGCAGGGTTCTAGACCCAATTGCTCCACTTCCAATCCAAATCTCTGCTGTGGCCCGGGAAGGCAATGAAGGATGGCCCAAGTGCTTGGGCCCCTGCACCTGCATGGGAGACCAGGAGGAAGCACCTGGCTCCTGCCTTCGGATTGGTGTAGCTCTGGCCGTAGCAGCCATCTGGGGGGTGAACCAACAGAAGGAAGACCTTTCTCTCATTCCCTCTCTATCTCTCTCTCTCCCTCTCTTTCTCTCTCTCTAACTCTATCTGTCAAATAAATAAAAAACAAAAAAAGAAAACCTGGATTTCCATCTGGCTCTATCATGTTCCAATCCTGTGACCTTGAGAAAAAAAATTCAACTAATTAAAGTAAGTTATATCCAAAATGAAATGCTGGTAGTTCCTGCCTCAAAGGGCCACTACAAAGACTAAATGAGATAATAAATATAAAGTTTATGGAACATGTAACTTCTTTTTTAAAAGGTTAGATATTTTTAATAATATCTCGTTGAGGTAAATTGCTTTTCCTGGCTTTAAATTTGTTTCATACCCTTAGAAGAGTGTAAAAATTAAATTCTTTCTTAGTTTAATAAACCTTCTTTATTGAAAGTGTAAAAATAAATTAAATTAATATTAATGTAGAAAGTATTTATTTAGTATTTAGTATGTGAGGAAGATGAGTTAAGCACATTAAAAGTTAAGAGTAGTGGAAACCTGCAGCATTATGGCACAATGGATTATATTGTCGGTTGCAACACTTCTATCTCATGTTAGAGAATCAGTTCAAGTCTAAGCTGCTCCATTTCCCATCCAGATTTCTGCTAAGGGACCTGGGAAGGTATCACATGATGGTCTAACTACTTGGGACCCTGACAACCACATTGGGGACCTGGATGGAGTTTCTGACTCCTGGCTTCAGCCTCACTCAGACCTGGCTCTTGTGGACATTTGGGGAGTAAACCTCTCTCTCTCTCTCTCTCTCTCTCTCTCTCTCTCTCTCTCTCCTCCCCTCCCTCCCTTTCAAATAAATAAAATAAATAAATATTTTAAAGTGGTAGAAATCCAACAGCAAACAAAATTTACTGAGCACTTACAATGCCTTGAATTGGATGCCAAGCTCAGGAAATTCCTAATTCTCTACTTCCTGACATTCCCCTATCAAGATCCAAACTGAATAAACTCAAATCACAGAATGTTTCCATTACACAGAGAAGATATCCCTTACAATAGCCATGGATAGAGGAAACCAGAACCTCAAAGGAGTTTCCTCCACCCCAAAAGATAAAGCCAATACTGCTCCTTGCAGTAGAATAGGAGAGTGAGAGATTTCTATTTAAATATCGGAAAAAGAAGCACTAATGTGCTAAAAGCCCAAATCCCAAGAGTAGGAGTTGTGAGTTGTCTTCTGTTCTCCTCCCAGGACCTGAGAACAACAGAGAGAGGCAATAGGCAAAGCATTCTCTTAGCAACTCAGAGTAAAAATAATCACACAGCCAGTTTAGGTGGAGAAGAGCCTGAATTCATATTTCTAAAGTGAGTGGTTCAATCAGTTTATTTAGCTAGATTGAATTAAACTTACTAATTATTTCATCAATATACTTTGCTTTCTTGTTTCTTATTCTAGTTGAATTTGGCCCATGTCTTGAACTATGGGGTACATCATGACAGCAAAACACCCTCTAAGTGAAAGCACAGCGATACATATTTCAATGAGTTAACCAGGACCATCCCAGCACCAGTGGAAAGTCATCAGAGGTAAAGGGAGCTGGAGGGACAGGAGAACCACAGTCCCTGTTGGAGGACAGAAAACAGATCATAAATTCACCCATCATAAATTTCAGCCTCTATACCAATTTCCAGCCATCCCATTCTCCCACCCCAAAAAATGCATTGCCATGCCATGTGCCATGACAATATTCAGAAGACAGTAATCAGCTCTGCATGTGGAGAACCATGTGCTGCCAACTAATCTCATACACTAATGGATGATCCAAGAGGAAGCAGGATTTAAAAGAGTGTTATCTAAAGATACTGACCCATCTGAAGGCTGTTACTGAAACTGGAGAAGACTTAGATACCGTAACAAAATTTTGTGCTCTCATCATCCCTTTTTCCAACTTTTCAATGGCACGGGGCTTTTGAGGAAGATTAAATCAGTTGTGAAAAATAAAGTCAAGGCCAGCTTTGTGGTGCAGCGAGTTAAGCCACGAACTGAAATATCAGCATCCCATATGGGTGCCAGTTTGAGTCCTAGCTGCTCTACTTCCAGTCCAGCTCCCTGTTAATGCAGATAAGAAAGCAATGGAAGGTAGCCCAAGTGCTTGGGTCTCTGCCACCCATATTGGAACCCAAGTGGAGTTCTAGTCTCCTGGTGTTGGCCTGGTCCAGGCTCGGCCATTGAAGCCATTGGGGTTTGAGCCAGCAGATCAGAGATTCTCTCTCTCTCTTTTTCTCTCTCCCCCTCTCCCTCCCTTCCTCCATCCCTCTCTGTAACTCTGCCTTTAAAATAAATTAATAAATCTTTAAAACAAATTCATAAAATTTTTGAATAATAGTGAAAATAAAATCTTGATCCTAGAATATATATAATATATTATTTATTCTATACAAAAGGCCTATGAGCTGAATACTGTGACTATACTTATTTCACCTATAAGGAACCTTAATGAATTTAAGTTCCCTAAAGTTAACAGCCAGGATTCCAGCCCCTCTGTGACTGATGCCAAAGTATTCTTTTAATCATTATGCTTAACTAGAGTGTAAAGTAAATTATAAAAAAAAATTGAATATCATTCCATGAACTCTGGGTTTCACTTTACAGAAATATAGCTGATTAAAAAGTTCCTTAACAGAGAAGAAGATTATTATATTTAAGATTTAGTAGACTCACTCTTATGGTGATATAAGAGTGAATATAAGATTGAGTAAGTGAAAAGTGAATATAAGTGATATAAGAGTGAATCTCTGAATATACAGAGTGATGTATGGAACGCAGGAGAAAGGTTTGCAAAAAGTATAGCAAAGAGTCAATTCAGACCTATTTTAATGAAAAGGTGAGCGAATTTTCCTCCTGGAAAATTTGTCTCCCAAGTATGAATTCTGAATTTTTGAAACAGATGGGATGCAAACTATGGTGATACAATCTTTGGAGTGATGTATGCTATTTGAATATAAAAATATTTATGCATATTTATAGATATATAGTACATACATATATATAAATATTTATATACAAATATATAATATATATTAAAATAGGCTTTGGACTCATGCCTTCCCTAAATACAAATCTCCCTGAAAATAAATTGGACTCCATAAAATCCCAAGAAACCATTTCTAAAACTCTTGATATTGAAAAAGAGTATCAATCACCATAATTACTATGATATATATCTCAATCAATATTTTCTCACCATAACCCAGTATTGATATTACTTCCATTACTTTTAAACAGGAAAGGCTTGTTTAATGCATCTCATAAATTTAATTGAGAGTTTGTTTAAAATCCTTATAATCACTATGGAATAGTAGAAAAAAATAACAGATAGATCACTTATTTCAAATATGTCCCAAAAAATCAGTATTTATAGTCATTGATGGAGTCAAGGCTATATTCTATGTTTAGAATTAGAAAAGGGAAAGAAAAAATAATGATGAAACAATCATTTGGGGCCAGCGCCATGGCTTAACAGGCTAATCCTCTGCCTTGCGGCGCCGGCACACCAGGTTCTAGTCCCGGTTGGGGCACCGGATTCTATCCCGGTTGCCCCTCTTCCAGGCCAGCTCTCTGCTATGGCCCGGGAAGGCAGTGGAGGATGGCCCAAGTGCTTTGGTCCTGCACCCGCATGGGAGACCAGGAGAAGCACCTGGCTCCTGGCTTCGGATCAGCACGATGTGCTGGCTGCAGCGGCCATTGGAGGGTGAACCAACGGCAAAAAGGAAGACCTTTCTCTGTCTCTCTCTCTCTCTCACTATCCACTCTGCCTGTAAAAAAAAAAAAAAAAAAAAAAAAAAAAGGAAATAATCATTTGGTTCAGTTCAATTCAATTAAATAAACTACTATTGAATAATTGCTTTGTGTAATACATTTTACTAGCTAATGGAATTATGACAAGGCTTAAGAATTTTTTCCCTTAGGACTCAGAAATCTGTGCTGCTGCAGAGTGAGCATGGCTTGTATAGCCAATCTCTCCTGGCTTTGAGTCCCATGGTGCATGTCCTGGGGCAAGTCACACAAACTGTCCAAACCTTCCACCCTCTAACGCAGTGAAAAGTAATATATTATAGCTAACTTGCAAAGTTGCTATAAGAATTAGCGCAAAAGTAAGTAAATCCCAATATTTGTAAACTGCCAACCTTAATAAATGAAACTAATTTAGAAACAACTATAACAAATGACCCTCTAATACAAAAATTATAGAGAAGCAAAATCATATGCTTTTATTTTAAGGGATTTTTAGAGTTTCTTTAAAATGGAATAATTAGAGAATAAAGAGTCAGAAATTAAAAAAGATTTTCCTCAATTTTTCAATACATTTTGTTAGAGACTGAATATACTAGGAAAGACAACTAACCACTTGTCAAACCACATTCTCATATATCATATTATTTAATCCTAACCACAACCCCATAGACATATATTATTTTGTTTATTTGACAGATAAGGACACGGACTAAATTTATCTCCAAGGACACACAGCTAATAAATAGCAGAACTAGAATCAAAACCTCTATATACCCTGGGCTTTCACAACTTAAGGCACATTTTAGACCATCTTGAGATGCCTGTACAAGAACTCTTGGAGAAGGTATTCCATGGACATTTGTTACTTTGAGTGGAATTGAAGACCAAAGCTGAATGTAACAGGAGTACAGAAAATCGGTCTCTCTGGAGAGGTGGTGAATTGAACAGAGTTTAGAGATCTCTGAGATTAGGAAGACAAAAGAATTGCAAGGAACTGGGATGTATATGAATGGAACCCATACACTTTCAAAATATTTTGAAATTTTGGTGAATTTCTGCTCCAATAAAGTCTTTTTCAAAGGCAGAAAAGACAGTAAGATGGTGTTTTATTATATAAGTCTGCTTTCTTTTTTTTTTTTTTTTTGCACCACAATAAACTTATTTAATTCCAATTCCCTGAAAGTTTTGAAGCACCCTTGCATTTGTAAGGCATTTTCACTTTCTTTTTTTTTTTAACTTTTATTTAATGAATATAAATTTCCAGTGTACAGCTTATGGATTACAATGGCTTCCCCTTCCCATAATTTCCCTCCCACCCGCAACCCTCCCCTCTCCCGCTCCCTCTCCCTTTCCATTCACATCAAGATTCATTTTCAATTCTATTTATATACAGAAGATCAATTTAGTATAAATACTTCAACAGTTTGCACCCACATAGAAACACAAAGTGAAACATACTGTTTGAGTACTAGTTATAGCATTAAATCAAAATGTACAGTACATTAAGGACAGAGATCCCACATCAGGAGCAAGCGCACAGTGGCTCCTGTTGTTGACCCAACAAATTGACACTCTAGTTTATGGTGCCAGTAACCACCCTAGGCTGTCGTCATGAGTTGCCAAGGCTATGGAAGCCTTCCAAGTTCCCCGACTCTGATCATATTTAGACAAGGTCATAAAAGACAGGTTGCTTTCTACAAATATTCCAGATGGCCACCTTCTACGCCCTTCCACTATCCTGATCTGCCTCTGAACATTTTTCTTCAAGAACATACTATACCCTTCTTAAACTCACATTATCACGGGTTACAAGAATGATTCAAGTTGAGGTATGTTCAAAAATGAGTTGAAACACTATCACCTCGTTCAGTTGAACATTATCAAAATAATGTGAATGATATTGTTTCATGTTTTATGCTTGCTTTGTTTTGTTTTTTAACAGGCATGCATCATTTATTAACTCATGTAATCTATTCAAGTTTTATTTTAAAAGTTAATATTTTTAATTGACAAAAAAGTCAATTCTGGTATTTTACAAAACCTTTAAAAGATATTCAAAAAGAAGACTTTATATTTCAGAATGTAGCCAGGGTTACAGAGATTTCAGAATCATATTATTTATTTCCTAAAGAGGGATGACAGCTAAACTGTTTTCTTTTCAATGATTCATAAGGAATTCAGAAACTGTCTGAAGAACAAATTCATCCTCAGTGAGTCTGTACTTTTGTTCAATTGTTTTCATTCTGTTTGCATCATAGATTGTACACAACTTTTAGGGGCAAATACTTCAGGACAGAACACTGATCAAAATGGAAATATTTCCCAAGAAAGGAATGCTTATGTTGGGGTCACAATTTTTAAGAAAAAATTTATGAATAAATCACTCCACATACCTATATTTTAGCTTCATATTTCTAAATTGAAGCTTTCTGAGATTTTGCCAAGTTTTGCTAAAAGGCTTTTTTTTTGACAGGCAGAGTCAGTGAGAGAGAGAGAGACAGAGAGAAAGATCTTCCTTCCTGTTGGTTCACCCCCCAAATGACTGTTATGGCCAGCGCTGCACCGATCTGAAGTCAGGAGCCAGGTGCTTCCTCCTGTCAGCCATGCAGGTGCAGGGCCCAAGGACCTGAGCCATCCTCCACTGCCTTCCCAGGCCACAGCAGAGAGCTGGCCTGGAAGAGGAGCAACCGGGACAGAATCCGGCACCCCATCCGGGACTAGAACCCGGGATGCTGGCACCGTAGGCGGAGGATTAGCCAAGTGAGCTGCAGCACCGGCCCTAAAAGGCTTTTTTTATAGGAGAAATATCCAACCCACATGGACTACGTTTAGAATATTGTCTTGGAAAGAGTGAAGAAAGTAGTCATTGTATTTGACTGAGATTTTGGCAAGAACACAATAAGAAATGGCTTCATTCAGAATATTAGCCTCTTGATCTATAAGGGCAAAGATAATGGAGACATTCGAATGGTTTTGTAAAAGAATGAATTGCACAATAGTAAGCAGAAATATGAGTAAATAGATGAATAAGGCTATTAAATTAAGAGAAAACAGAACAAAATGGCAGATTTTCCTTTTACATTCAAAAATAAAATGAATACAAGAAATACTCCTTAACTAGACCAATCATGCACTAATTTTTCTCAGACCCAATTTTAAAGAATTTGCATTTACTGAACACCTACTCATAGCCAGGAAATATCAAAGTATTGGTAATACAAAAAATAATAATAAGGTAAGTTTCTTGAATTCCATAGCTCTAAAGAGAAACATAAATTTATAATTTATAATAAAGTATATGTCAGAATGCAAAAAAATGAGCCTCAGACTCTGGGGCCATGAGCCAGAGGAAAATCTCACTCATAAATGACATCTGAAGAAATCATTTCAGATGAATAACAACTGTTCTGCCTGAGAATAAAAGCAAGACATTGCAGCTAAGCCAAGTGGTGTATTAAAAAGCAGTTGTGATATCATTTGGAACAATTAGTAAATGGGGAGAATTTCAATGTCCAACATGTAGGGCATTGTAGGTGAAAGACAAGATTACAAAGAGATCTTGTTGTCAGAGGAGAGAGATCCTCAATACACACTTGTAGGCTGTTGGGGGAGCTGTCCATGGTGCTGTTTCAACAGTGTCCAGGATTCCTCTTGGGCTGGAGTCCCCAACTCCTTGAATTCTCTGTGTGATGTCTCTCTCTTCCACTCTCTTGAAAGAAAAATATCAATTCCTATAACAAGCTCATAGAGTTTAAATTCTGTGTATGCCTTTCACATTCTCAGAACATAAGTTAGGGCTAGTCCTGAATAAAACTTTGAAGGGAAATTACTGAACATTGACATATCACATTCTCTCTGTCATATTATTTCAATAGTCCTAAAGAGGCAAATATTATTGTGTCACTTTATAAGTAAAATCCCTATAGTAATGTCCAACATGGGAAGCAGTCCAAACAGCAGACTCTTAGAATGACATTCGCTGTAAAAAAACCATTCTGACCTCAGAATCAACCCTTAAGGCTTACTGGTCTGGCTGAAATTTCTGTGAGAATACTTCAGGCATGGAAAGCCAAGACTCTGTGGCAAAAAAAAAAAATATCCTACACAAAGGATATCTGTGAGACCCCAGCAGAAATAAGGGGCCATCAAAGAAGGATATACTTTTCTCTGACAGGAGGAGAGAACTTCCACTTTGCTTATGGTTGTGTCCAAATACTGACAGAGTTGTGGTCACAAAAGGCTTCCATAGCCTTGATAGCTCATGGCCAGAGCCTAGGGTGATCACTGATGTCATAAATAAGAGTTTTAATTGTTAAATGAACAACGGAAGTCACTGTGCACTTATTCCCCATGTAGGACCTCCGTTCTTAAAGAGTTATACTATGAGAATTAACTGCAGAACTTGTTCTCAAACTGCACTTTATATGTTGTGTGTGTATGTGGGTGCAAACTATTGAAATCTGTACTTAGCATAGAGTTTGTCCTCTATATATAAAGTTAAACTAAAAATGTACCATAATGAAGAAGGGGATGGGAGAGGGAGTAAGAGGTGGGATGGGAGTTGAGGTGGGAAGGTGGGTATGGGTATGGGGGAAAGAACCACTATATTCCTAAAGTTGTACCTATGAAAAGTGCATTCAGTAAATAAAAACTTTAAAAGAAAAAAAATAAAATCCCTATAAATATGTGTTTTACTAATGAGTGGGGGTGGGGGGGAGGCTGAATCCAGAGAGGCCTAGAGGAACTTCCTAAGCCTGCCTCGAGTTTGAAGACCTGTCTTTAAGTTTCAAATCCCTGGAGGCAAAAAACCCAGCCCCAGGGCACTCTTTGCCTAACGATCACTAAGGTGGTATAATAGGAATGGCTAAAACCCTTTTGTGTCACATCACCCCACCCCTTGCCCAGATCTGCTCTGTACCACAGTTTTATAAACACCTCCCTTTTACAATAAAGTGAGATCCTGCTTCGACTCAACTCCCCACCATGTCTGATTGTCCCATGGGTTCAGGGAGGCTGAGTGGCAGGTGACGCACTTCCCCTCCTCAGCCAAGACAGGCTGCAGGCAGTCTGCCTAATTCTCTAGCAGGGAAAAGGAAGAATCACCACAAGTGTGTTCAGAGAGAGAATAATTTTCTAGAAGTCATACAGCCAGTAGGTGAGTCTGGCCTCAACGGTTCTTTCCATGACATTGACCTGTGCAGGTTGCCTTCAGGGTTCTCTGCATTCCTATTCCTGAAATAATCTTCTCTTCTCAGCTATCACCCTTACTATAGACTCCCAGGGCTATTATTTCTGATGTGGGAGAATTTGGTCTCAGTATAATAAGTAGATCTTAACCTGCAATCACAATTCCCAGGCTCTAATCCTGGACTTACCATAATAAGCCATAGATTCTTAGTGAGTCATTTATTTCCTCTGGACCTTAATGTCCTCATTTTTACAATATATAGAAGACCTGAAAATTCTTTAGAGGCCTTTCAAGGTCTGACATTCCATGGCATGCTCCAATCTGCAAGAGGCATTTGAAGAGAAACAGCAAGCTTGACCAAAAGCAATACCTTTCAAAGGATGAAATTTCAGATATTGTGCCACCTCTTGAGGAAATAGGGATTTGAGGCTGAGAGTAGTAGATATTTCTGATCTCAATCAAATCAATGGGCATTTGGAAAGAACCTATTATAGGCCAAATGAAGAAAACAGTTCCTGACTTCAATGAGCTTTTCTTTCACAAACAGAAATAAACTTGTAAGTAGACTGGAGCTGCACAGTAGAATAAGTACTATGAAATAAAAGAGTTATTCTCTGGGTGAATATATACAGGAAGCATCTAAACATTTCAGAGTTTCAGGGAAGGCTTCCCAAAGGAGGTAATAATTAAGCTGAACTATGAAAGACACGAACTTTTTAAAGGTCTCATGAGAGAAAATAGATGAATGGGAATGTCTTCCACGCAGAAGCAGTGAGCAAAAAGCTGACAGGTACAAATTAGCAACATGCCTCTAAAAACTATAAGTTGTTCAACATGACTACAGCCCAAAGGGTCCACATTGCAAAGAAGCAGAATGTAAGGTGAAGATGAAAAAATAGGAAGGAGTCAGAAAACTAAGGAACTTGTGTTTCACACTAAAAAGTTGACATTATTCTGTGACCTCAAGGAATAATGAAAAGTGCTAAGCAGAGATAGGTGATTCATAAGAAACTCTGTCCATACCTTGGACCATCTTGTTTGTCTCAGATACAAATTGGGGTCAAACCATATGCCCTTTCCAATCCACCCACAAAAATCTTCTAAGCTACACCTTTTACAACCATATTCCAAATATCTTTCACTATGCAGCCCCCAGGAGAATTCATTCCATACATGCAAAGCATTTCTGCATAGGCTGCTTCCCAAGCAAGACAACTAAAAACTGTGGCACACACTCTGAACAAACTCTTCAGCTCCTGAATTATTCAGAGTACTATTAAAATGAGGCTGACGACTCACAGGGCAAATTAATTTTAATTTTTAAACAGGCAACATTTTAAACTGTTCATTTCCTTGAAATGTATCCATCCTGACATTTTTATTATCAGAAGAGTAAGTAAAGCTCAATTGAAAAAGAAAAAAAGAGCTGGCATGTCCCTAAAGTGGGACTCTTTAATGTCCAAGAAGAGGCTTCCAGGATAAGCAAAAGCTACCTTGTATATTCCTGGATAGTATGTACCCTGAAAATCCAGTATGAGTCCAAGAGATTCAATGCTAGAGAACTCATTTCTCTCTGCTTTGGTCATAGTGACATGTGGTCAGCCGCCTGAAACTCCGGCACCTTCAGCCAGAGTGCTTTAACTCTGCAGCTTATTTTCACACAAAGGCATGAAGAGAGCAGAGTCAGTGGCCTATGCTATTGAATCCTAAGAATATTCCTCTGAACTGTAAACTTCTCTCCAGAATGGGGGCTGTATGTTGCTGTCCTTTGTGTCCCCAGTACATAACACACAGATGTTAAATTAAGCTTTACTGTACTGAAATGAATTTCATATAGAAAATCTTTTTCAATCACAGAATGCCTTTTATGTTTTTCCTTTTGTTCTATATTGTCTCTGCTGTCTATGGCTAGCAATTGAACTGTCCAAGTGTCTGTAATGTTCAGTAGCACCAGGTACAAAATAAAATGCTACAACTACCACCTAAACTTTGCCTCTAAAATGACATCAGATTCTGACTTCCTTGTCATTTAGATATTCAGAGGACTAGGGTGACTGCCGTGTGCAAACTAAAAGTGAGGACTAGTTAAGGGCAGGACAAGACCTGTACTGAGGTTTCCACCTATTCAGTTCACGGTACTGACTACTGTATTCCAAGATCAATAGGATCAAGAAGTACCTCAGGGATGGGCATTTGGCCTAACAGTTAAGACACCAGTTAAGATATCCATAGCCCGTATCAGAGTGCTAGGTTTGATATGTGGCTCCAGCTCATGACTGCAGCTTCCTGCCAATGCAGACCCTGCAAGGCAGCAGTGATGGTTCAAGCAGTATGATTGCCTCTACCCACATGGAGCCTTGCATTGCAATCCCTACCTCTAGTTCCAGCCCAGCTCCAGCCACCACTGTGGGTATGAGTAAGTCTCTATTTCTCTCTTTCTCTCTCTCTCTCTCTCTCTCTCTCTCTCTCTCTCTCTGAAAAAAAATAAAAAGAGAACTTAAAAAGAAGTCTCTCTCATGCTCATCAGACTTTCATCCCTACTCTTTGCCTCCTAATGGCTGGGAATCACAGAAACAAGAATACTTGAACATTTTTGAGCCCACTCATTATAGAAACACCACTTTGACAATCAACTTGAATATATTATATTATTTAATCTTCAAGGAAAAAATTTTACCTATTTGTGCTTGAGAAAAATTTAGGCTGAGCATGATTTCTTGGTAAACTTAAGGTTTGAGAGAAAACAAGTAGTACTCATATTTTCATCTGTGTCTATGTGACTTCAAAGTTCTTGCCCTCTCTTTTTGCTGAGAAGAATTTGGGAAGACCTGGATGCTTTCTGAATGAGCAAGATATCTTCTGTTTCACAGCCTCTCCTCCTGTTGTCAGCTTATGTTTTATACATACTTCTTGGCCCTGGCATTCCCTCACTCCCACATTGATAGGAGTTCTCATTCCCTTCCCATCTGTGTCTCATTACATTTTTTCAGACTCAGCAATGGTCTTCTCTGTGTCACCACAGGCTGTCATGGCCAGAGAAATAGCTCTGTTTAGTTCTCTTCTAGATGCTTTAGGCTATGTTCTCATTTCCAGACTCCCGACACCATTTTAATGTGGATCCATCATGTCTCTTGAACTTGATCCCTTCCTGACTGGTCTGTCTGACTCCTGGTTTTCCCTCTTCCAACCATATTCTACTTTGATTTCCAAGATATGGTTCAAAAATGTAATTACAAGCTTATCAATCACCTGCTTGATGCCTCTCACTTTTAGGAGGCCCTCCCTGTTCCAGACTCTGACTCCACCATCAATCTTTGTGGCCCTCCCTGCCCCTATTATCAAACCCTATGCTCCAATCACATCATTTTTCCATTTAACATACTTTAGCACATTCTAAGTTTTTAGCACATTGTAGCACACACACAAACATGCACACATACACACAATTAGTGAATTCCTAATCATTCTTCAAAACTTAGATCTAATGTAATTCTTTCATGAGGCTTCACACAGTTGTTGCAGAAGTTTCTACTCACCTTTTGATTCCCACTATTTTTTATACTCTTAAATTATATAACCTACCCCATATAAATCCGTTATTTCAGAAATCTAAACTTTTTTTCATTATACCATGTGTTGCTTAAGGATAGACCATGTCTGATCCACCTTTGAATCTCAGTTTGCAGGAAGACTTCAACAAACTTTTGAGGAATGGATTAGTTTATAAACAGTTTAGTAATCAATATATCAAGGAATGAAATCAGAGTAGCTACTTTTTATTCTCAGCTCTCTTAATAGCTTTTTGTGTCAAAAAGTGATCAGTCCTCTGAATATTATTTTCATATCCCATCTAAACTATTTTCTGTGTGGAGAAATATGCTGACCAGCTAGTACTCAGAGTGAAAACCACTTGGCAACTATATCTTATTTAAATTATGAAGTGAGCATTCTGATTTACACATCAGTCTATGAATGTGATTAGCATAAGCCAGTCTTCAAGAAGTTGGTAACCTTCAGTTCAATTAGGAAAATTCTTTCTCAGATTGGCTCATATAAAAATAAGAATTAACTGCCATTCTCTACTAGAATAACCAGTCAACTTCTACCTTTATCAAATTGCTTTTTAATTGAAAGTTAAATTGTTCTGAGACCTCAACCACTGGGTCTTATTTTCTTCATTGCAAAGAGAGGGTTGAGTATGAGCCTGAATCACACTTGGTTGAATTTTAGACCAAAGAGGCTTGGTTGAGTGTGTAACTATCAATCAGTCATGATTTTTACCTAGTTATATCACTCATTAAAGCCTAAGACATCAATCAAAATCAGACAAGGGCCTTATATGCCAATCAATCAGGTAGTGCAGAAACTCTCTTGTTATTTGTAGGACTCTTATATGCTCTACGACTATGATGCTGTGACTGACATTTCTCTAACATGCATTCTTTTTTATTTTTAGTGCTTTATTCAATCTTAATCAGAAATAACAAGCTTATCAAATGTAAGCCAACAGAATTATTTTCTTAATTGCTTCTACATTATTATTATTTCTTTCTTATCCTAGACACTCTTATTTGATGTCATGTTGAGCCACTGGTTTTTATTCTAGGAAGATTTTTTCTTTAGAAAACTTTCATTGAATAAATATAAATTTCAAAAGTACAACTTTTAGGCTGGCGCCGCAGCTCACTTGGCTAATCCTCCACCTGCGGCACAGGCACCCCAGGTTCTAGTTCCGTTTGGGGCGCCGGATTCTGTCCTGGTTGCTCCTCTCCCAGTCCAGCTCTCTGCTGTGACCCAGGAAGGCAGTGGAGGATGGCCCGCATGGGAGACCAGGAGAAAGCACCTGGCTCCTGGCTTCGGATCAGTGCAGCGTGCCAGCCGTGGTGGCCATTTGGGGGGTGAACCAATGGAAGGAAGACCTTTATCTCTCTCTCTCTCTCTCTCTCTCTCTCTCTCTCTCTCTCTAACTCTGCCTGTCCAAAGAAAAAAAAAGAATGAAAGTACAACTTTTGGATTATAGCGGTTTTTCACCCATAACCACAATCCCACCCACAAATCATCCCATTTACTACTCCTTCTCCCATCCCATTCTTCATTAAGATTCATTTTTAATTATCTTTATATACAGAAATCAACTTAGTATATACTAAGTAAAGATTTCAACAGATTGCACCCACACAGACACACAAAGTATAGAGTACTATTTGAGTAGTAGTTTTACCATTAATTAGCTTAGTACAACACATTAAGGACAGAGATCCTACATGGGGAGTAAGTGCACAGTGAGTCCTGTTGTTGATTTAGCAATTGACACTCTTATTTTTGATGTCAGTAATCACCCGAGGCTCTTGTCATGAACTGCCAAGGCTATGGAAGCCTCTTGAGTTCACAAATTCCGACCTTATTTAGACAAGGCCATAATGAAAGTGAAAGTTCTCTCCTCCCTTCAGAGAAAGGTACCTCCTTCTTTGATGGCCCCTTCTTTCAACCCGGATATCACTCACAGAGTTCTTTCTTTTATATCATTTTTTATGACAGTGTCTTGGCTTTCCATGCCTGAGAAACTCTCATGGGCTTTTTAGCCAAATCGAAATGCCTGGGGCTGATTCTGAGGCCAGAGTGCTGTTTAGGGAATTTTCCATTCACCATTCTATGAGTCTGCTGTGTATCCTGCTTCCCATATTGGATCATTCTATCCTTTTTTATTCTATGAGTTATTATTAGCAGACACTTGTTATATTTATGTGATCCCTTTGAGACTTAACCCTATCTTCATGATCAATATGAACTGAAATTGATCACTTTAACTAGTAAGATGGTATTGGTACATACCAACTTAATGGAATCTGGAGTCCTATGGCACGTTTCTAGCTCTACCATTAGGGGTAAGTGCGAGTGAGCATGTGCCAAACTGTATATCTCCTCCCTCTCTTATTCCCACTCTTATTTTTAACAGGGATCAATTTTCAGTTAACTTTAAACACTTAAGAATAATTGTGTGTTAATTAAAGAATTCAACCAATGGTATTAAGTAGAACAAGAAAATACTAAAAAGAATAAAATAGTAAGCTGTTCCTCAAGAGGACAAGGGCTGATCAAGTCATTGTTTCTCATAGTGTCAGTTTCACTTCTACAGGTTTCCTTTTAGGTGCTCAGTTGTCACAGATTAGGGAGAACATATGATATTTGTCCCTTTGGAACTGGCTTATTTCACTCAGCACTAACATCCATTCTTTTACATGTTTTTCTTATTTAAAAGTAAGTATTGCAAGCATTGAAGGAGGGTCTGCTAAAATGTTAAAATCAAAACTTTTAACAAGTTAAATTTAACAATTTATTTGAGCAAAGAATGATCCATCAATTGATGAGACTCAGAACCAAAAGAGTTTCAGAGAGTTCCTTCCAGAAATGTGAGCAGCAACACTGACCAGGCTGGACACAGAAGCAAAATAGAGAAATCACCTAACTGGTTACCACTAGGCCTTTGTGTAACTTCGGCATGTTTTGATCAAATAACTGATTATGATTGGCTGAAATTTGGATGTATCTGACTGTCTAAAACCCAACGATTTGTTACAAAAAAAAACTAATAAATATGTTTGATTTGTTCATATGCTAACTTAGAATACAGCCTGTTACATGAGAACTCAAAGTACCAAGACAGCCTCAGGCTAATGATCTCATAGTTACTTAAGTTAACATGGCTAAAAATACTGCTATAAATAAACATGACCCTGATTCTAAACTGCTAACAAAAGTAATAGCACCTTGAATCTTAGCCCTCCATGTTGATAGATCTCTCTCTCTCTCTCTCTCTCTCTCTCTCTCTCCCTCCCTCCCTCTCTCCCACTCTCCCTCTCTCTCCCTCTCCCCCTCTCCCTCTCTGCCTCTCTCAGCATGCTAACCACAAGGTCTGGTGGCAGACATGGATATACAATTAATTAAAGATATTAAGTAATGTTACAGAGGATTTACAAAAAGCTGTCAGAGCACAGGACAAGATATTGTCTATGTACAGAGCAGTTGCCTTAGAAAAGTCGGGAAGGGATTACAGAGGAAATGATACATGAGCTCAGCCTAGAAGGATAAATAAGACTTTTTTTCATTCAGGGGAGAAATTCCAGGCATAATGAACAGCATAAAGAAAGGCAATAAAAATTGAAAGAGCTCAGAATGAAAGAATGAAGATTATTCTCTTCCTTTTTCAAAAATGAAAGGAGGTGTGGAAACACAAAAGCAGAAAGAACACTCTGAGGTTTTACTGTGGTTTGTCCCAGCCCCTTAAAGGACATAAATCCCCATCACAAGCACTGTGTCACTCATTACCTTCCCAGATAACTTACTACAGGTTTTCCCAGGCAAAGAAGTGAGCAAAACTCTACTGATTCTTAAGGTACTGTATTTGTGCAATCAACTTGCTTTCTTGTGGGCAACTGATCAGACCAGTTTAAAAAAAAAAAAAAAAACACTTCTTCCTTGTGCCCAGAGAGACTCTTCACTAAAAAGCAATTTGATTCAGGTTAATTATTTGAAGTAATACATGGATCATGTAGCTGGTTTAGGATATTCCCTAAATTGCTTCTTAACAGAGAGAAAGAAACACTTAAGATATAGGTTATGAAACTTTTCATTAATGCTCCACATCTCCGCAAGTTGAAGATTCCAAGTAGGTAGCACAGAAAGAATTAACAATAAGAGATGCTGCTTCTATAGCACATACTACATGATACGACACAAACATTAATTCACTATATTTTCACTACAGCCTAATAAGGCAGGCCCTATTTTTTTTTTTTTAGATAAAGAAACTGAGACTTAAAGTGTTGAAAACACATTTGAATTCAAGCAGGAGACCCTGCAGACCTTTCTGTGAACTACAATGATAAACTCTCATGACACAGTTGATATAATCCTTCTGTCATAGTATGTGTCCAATGCATTGTGTCATTGAATCTTAATGACAGCTTATATTATGAATTAAGATCAAAGTACTGAAGAGGATAACTGGCCCAGGCTGCACAATAGGCAAGTGAAATAGCTTGAATTTTACTTCAAGTCTGGTCAGACTTAAAACTAATGCCATAATGTCTGTCTCTATGAATGCCGAAGGTTTACCCAGAAGGAAGAGAACTCTTTAACAGAGCAGAAGGTCTGACTTCCCTGGATGACACTATCTGAATTTTAATATCAACAAATGATACATTTGAAAATACCTGAAACTGAGACTCTTCATTAAACAGTAAACCAGTGGTTTTCAAAGAATGCTTGTGTTTTTTTTTTAACTTTTATTTAACAGATATAAATTTCCAAAGTACAGCTTATGGATTACAATGGCTTTTTCACCCCATTAACTTCCCTCCAACCCACAACCCTCCCATCTCCCAATCCCTCTCCCCTTCCATTCACATCAAGATTCATTTTCAACTCTCTTTATATACAGAAGATCAATTTAGTATATATTAAGTAAAGATTTCATCAGTTTGCCCCCACAAAGAACACAAAGTGAAAAACACTGTTTGAGCACTAGTCATAGCATTAATTCACATTGGACAACACATTAAGGACAGAGATCCTACATGAGGAGTAAGTGCACAGTGACTCCTGTTGTTGACTTAACAAATTGACACTCTTGTTTAAGGCACCAGCAATCTCCACAGCCTTAAGCCATGAGTTGCCAAGGCCATGGAAGCCCCCTGAGCTCACTGACTTTGATCTTATTTTGACAAGGCCATAGTCAAAATGAAAGTTTTCTCCTCCCTTCAGAGAAAAGTACCTCCTTCTTTGATGGTCCATTCTTTCTACTGGGATCTCACTCGCAAAGACCTTTCATTTAGGGTTTTGTTTTGTTTTGTTTTGTTTTGTTTTGTTTTTGCCAGAGTGTCTTGGCTTTCCATGCCTAAAACACTCTCATGGGCTCTTCAGTCATATCCGAATGCCTTAAGAGCCGATTCTGAGGCCAGAGTGCTGTTTAGGACATCTACCATTCTATGAGTCTGCTGTGTATCCCGCTTCCTATGTTGGATCATTCTCCCCCTTTTTTTTCTATCAGTTAGTATTAGCAGACACTAGTCTTGTTTATGTGATCCCTTTGACTCTTAGACCTATCATTATGATCTATTGTGACCTGAAATTGATCACTTGGATAGTGAGATGGCATTGGCACATGCTACCTTGATGTGATTGTATTGGAATCCCCTGGCACATTTATGACTCCATAATATGGGGCAAGTCAGCTTGAGCATGTCCCAAATTGTAAATCTCCTCCCTCTCTTATTCCCACTCTTATATTTAACAGGGATCACTTTTCAGTTAACTTTAAACACCTAAGAATAATTGTGTGTTAATTACAGAGTTCAACCCATAGTGTTAAATAGAACAAAAAAAAAAAAAACCACTAAAAGGGATAAAGTATTAAATTGTACATGAACAGTGATGACAAGGGCTGATCAAGTCATTGTTTCTCATAGTGTCCATTTCACTTTAACAGGTTTCCTTTTTGGTGCTTGGTTAGTTGTCACCAATCAGGGAGAACATATGATATTTGTCCCTCTGTGACTGGCTTATTTCACTCAGCATGATGTTTTCCAGATTCCTCCATCTTGTTGCAAATGACCGGGTTTCATTGTTTCTTACTGCTGTATAGTATTCTATGGAGTACATGTCCCATAATTTCTTTATCCAGTCTACTCTTGATGGGCATTTAGATTGATTCCAGGTCTTAGCTATTGTCAACTGAGCTGCACTAAACATTAAGGTACAGACAGCTTTTTTGTTTGCAAATTTAATTTCCTTTGCGTAAATTCCAAGGAGTGGGATGGCTGGGTTGTATGGTATTTACCAGCTTGCATTCCCACCAACAGTGGGTTTGTGTCCCTTTTTCCCCACATCCTCACCAGCATCTGTTGTTGGTAGATTTCTGAATGTGAGCCATTCTAACCAGGGTGAGGTGAAACTCATTGTGGTTTTGATTTGCATTTCCCTGATTGCTAGTGATCTTGAACATTTTTTCATGTGCCTGTTGGCCATTTGGATTTCCTCTTTCGAAAAATGTCTATTGAGGTCCTTGGCCCATCTCTTAAGTGGGTTGTTTGTTTTGATGTTGTGAAGTTTATTGATCTTTTTGTAGATTCTGGTTATTAATCCAAACTATTCGCATAGTTTCCAAATTTTTTTCCCATTCTGTCGGTTGCCTCTTCACTTTCCTGACTGTTTCTTTTGCAGTACAGAAACTTCTCAATTTGATGTAATCCCAATTGTTAATGTTGGCTTTGACTGCCTGTGCCTCCAGGGTCTTTTCCAGGAAGTCTTTTTCTGCACCCATATCTTGCAGGGTTTCTCCAATATTCTCTAATAATTTGATGGTGTCAGGTCATAGATTTAGGTCTTTAATCCACATTGAGTGGATTTTTGTGTAAGGTGTAAGGTAGCGGTCTTGCTTCATGCTTCTGCATGTGGAAATCCAGTTTTCCCAGCACCGTTTATTGAATAGATTGGCCTTGCTCCAGGAATTGGTTTTAGATCCTTAATCCAATATATGTTGGCTGTATATGTTTGGGTTGATTTCTGGTGTTTCTATTCTGTTCCATTGGTCTATCCATCTGTTTCTGTACCAGTACCATGCTGTTTTGATTACAACTGCCCTGTAGTATGTCCTGAAATCTGGTATTGTGATGCCTCCAGCTTTGTTGAACCATCCACTATCTCCATTTTTCTGTACAATAAAATTTCTTTAAAACTTTAAAAATATCTATCATAACCATATTTAAATGAGCCGACATTTATAAGGCAACATTTTCCAGGTCTTATCCATGCCAGATGCTTAATAAGTAATATCATTGGTGTATAAAAATAGAAATAATAAGTTTAATTGCAACTAACAGAAAAGTTCTTATATTGCCAGCACAGTTCTTAACATTAAAGGAGATTCTATAAATTTGCCCTTATAACAACCCTATGAAAAAGGCATTAATTTTATTCCAATTTTATACATGATGTATTTAAACTGAAAGATTAAATTTCCCATGGCCATACAGCTAGTAGGAAATATGACTAGGATTTCCTTCCAAATATGTCTGACTTCCTAGCCAAAGATTATAACCCTGTATATCAGCCAACCTTCTGTTGTTCTAGCATTCTCTAGATATTTCCTCATAGGAAGAGAGACAGTTTTCCCAGCAGCAGAGGAGTAACAGTCAGGACACATTTCTGTGAAGATGAATGATGCCAGCATCACAGGCAGATTCCACAGAGTGCCGGTTCATAGACAGGTCCGCTAGGAAAATTCTAAAGGAAGTTTTTTAATAGGGAGACATCATGTTTATCTCTCCACAAATGATGGAATCTCATTGTTAGTTAAAGACACCAGGAAAGAGTCTAATGGGAAGAATATGAAGTTTGGGAGGTAGGCAAGTTCTGGACTGGGAAAGACAGCAGAGAAGTGGACAAATGTCAACCTTTTGATGGATGCACCAAAGACACACTCACTATGGATGCACCTTGTCAGAGGGGAATGAAGGATTAGCTAAGGTGGTAATGGCAGATCCCAAATTTCTAACAGGACTTACATATTAAGCTACCTGTACTCAGCTAACTGACTTTGGTTCAGAGCTCATCTGAGTTCATTTAGGTAAAAAAACCCAGCAGGTATTCAACATAGTTCTGGAAGTTTTAGCCAGAGCTATTAGGCAAGAAAAAGAAACATCATGCTGAGTGAATTAAGCCAGTCCCAAAGAGAAAAATATCATTTGTTTTCCCTGATCGGTGACAACTGAGCGCCAAAGGGGAAACCTGTTAAGTGAAATGGACACTATAAGCAACAATGAACTGATCAGCTCCTGTCCTGACTTTAGATGTACAATGTAATACTTTATCCTTTTTAGTATTTGTTGTTGTTCTTGTTGTTCTAGTACTAGTGGTTGAACTCTGTAATTAACACACAATTATTCTTAGGTGTTTAAATTTTAATTGAAAAGTGATCCCCCTTAAATCTAAGAGTGGAAAAAGAGAGGGAGGAGATGAACAATTTGGAACATGCTCAATCGGACTGGCCGCAAATGGTGGAGTTAGAAATGTGCCAGGGGATTCCAACACAATCCCACCAAGATGGCATGTACCAATGCCATCTCACTAGTCCAAGTGATCAATTTCAGCTCACAATTGATAGCTCTGATAGGTCTAAGAGTCAAAGGGATCACACAAACAAGACAAGTATCTGCTAATACCAACTGATAGAATCAAAAAGGGAGAGAAAGATCCAACATGGGAAGTGGGATACACAGCAGACTCATAGAATGGCAGATGTCCTAAACAACACTCTGGCCTCAGAATCAGCCCTCAAGGCATTCGGATCTGGCGGAAGAGCCCATGAGAGTATAGCAGACATGGAAAGCCAAGATATCATGGGAAAAAAAAAAAAAAGACCTAAATGAAAGATCTCTGTGAGTGAGATCCCAGTGGAAAGAACGGGGCCATCAAAGAAGGAGGTACCCTTCTCTGAAGGGAGGAGAGAACTTCCACTTTGACTATGACCCTGTCGGAATAAGATCAAAGTCAGCGAACTCTAAAGGCTTCCACAGCCCTGGCAACTCATGACTAGAGCCTAGGGAGATTACTGACGCCATGAACAGGAGTGTCAAATTGTTAAGTCAGCAACAGGAGTCACTGTGTACTTACACCCCATGTGGGATCTGTCCCTAATGTGTTGTCTAATGTGAAGTGATGCAATAAATAGTACTGAAACAGTATTTTTATACTTTGTGTTTCTGTGTGGGCACAAACTGATGAGGTCTTTACTAATTATATACTGAATTGATCTTCTGTATATAGAGAGAATTGGAAATGAAAAAAAACAACCTGGTGTTAAAAAGGAAATGGCATAGAAAATTAATTAATTTGAAAAAAATTATGTAGGATCTCTGTCTTTAATGTGCTGTACATTGCTATTTAATGCTATAATTAGTAACCCAATGGTAGTTTTTTCACTTTATGTTGCTATATGGGCAAAATGTTGAAATCTTTACCTAATATATACTAAACTGATCTTCTGTATATAAAGAGAATTGAAAATGAATCTTTACATGAATGGAAGGGGAAAGGGAGCGGGAAAAGGGAGGGTTGCGGGCGGGAGGAAAGTTATGGGAGGGGGGAAGCCATTGTAACCCATAAGCTATACTTTGGAAATTTATATTCATTAAATAAAAGTTTAATAAAAAAATAAAAAAGAAATTAAAGGGATACAAATTGGGAAGGAAGAACTCAAACTATCCCTCTTTGCAGATGATATGATTCTTTATTTAGGGGACCCAAAGAACTCAACTAAGAGACTACTGGAACTCATCGAAGAGTTTGGCAAAGTAGCAGGATATAAAATCAATGCACAAAAATCAACAGCTTTTGTATACACAGGCAATGCCACGGCTGAGGAAGAACTTCTAAGATCAATCCCATTCACAATAGCTACAAAAACAATCAAATACCTTGGAATAAACTTAACCAAGGACGTCAAAGATCTCTACGATGAAAACTACAAAACCTTAAAGAAAGAAATAGAAGAGGATACCAAAAAATGGAGAAATCTTCCATGCTCATGGATTGGAAGAATCAATATCATCAAAATGTCTATTCTCCCAAAAGCAATTTATACATTCAATGCGATACCAATCAAGATACCAAAGACATTCTTCTCAGATCTGGAAAAAATGATGCTGAAATTCATATGGAGACACAGAAGACCTCGAATACCTAAAGCAACCTTGTACAACAAAAACAAAGCCGGAGGCATCACAATACCAGATTTCAGGTCATACTACAGGGCAGTTGTTATCAAAAAAGCATGGGACTGGTACAGAAACAGATGGATAGACCAATGGAACAGAATAGAAACACCAGAAATCAATCCAAACATCTACAGCCAACTTATATTTGATCAAAGATCCAAAACTAATCCCTGGAATAAGGACAGCCTATTCAATAAATGGTGCTGGGAAAATTGGATTTCCACATGCAGAAGCCTGAAGCAAGACCGCTACCTTTCACCTTACACAAAAATTCACTCAACATGGATTAAAGACTTAAATCTATGACCCGACACCATCAAATTATTAGAGAGCATTGGAGAAACCCTGCAAGATATAGGTATAGGCAAAGACTTCCTGGAAAAGACCCCAGGAGCACAGGCAGTCAAAACCAAAATTAACTGTTGGGATTGCATCAAATTGAGAAGTTTCTGTACTTCAAAAGAAACAGTCAGGAAAGTGAAGAGGCAACTGACAGAATGGGAAAAAATATTTGCAAACTATACTACAGATAAAGAGTTGATATCCAGACTCTACAAAGAAATCAAGAAAATCCACAACAACAAAACAAACAACCCACTGAAGAGATGGGCCAAGGACCTCAATAGACATTTTTCAAAAGAGGAAATCCAAATGGCCAACAGGCACATGAAAAAATGTTCAAGATCACTAGCAATCAGAGAAATGCAAATCAAAACCACAATGAGGTTTCACCTCACCCCGGTGAGAATGGCTCACATTCAGAAATCTACCAACAATAGATGCTGGAGAGGATGTGGGAAAAAAGGGACACTAACCCACTGTTGGTGGGAATGCAAACTGGTTAAGCCACTATGGAAGTCAGTCTGGAGATTCCTCAGAAACCTGAACATAACCCTACCATACAACCCAGCCATCCCACTCCTTGGAATTTACCCAAAGGAAATTAATTTGGCTAATAAAAAAGCCATCTGCACATTAATGTTTATTGCAGCCCAATTCACAATAGCTAAGACCTGGAACCAACCCAGATGCCCATCAAGAGTAGACTGGGTAAAGAAATTATGGGACATGTACTCCATAGAATACTATACAGCAGTAAGAAACAATGAAACCCGGTCATTTGCAACAAGATGGAGGAATCTGGAAAACATCATGCTGAGTGAATTAAGCCAGTCCCAAAGAGAAAAATATCATTTGTTTTCCCTGATCGGTGACAACTGAGCGCCAAAGGGGAAACCTGTTAAGTGAAATGGACACTATAAGCAACAATGAACTGATCAGCTCCTGTCCTGACTTTAGATGTACAATGTAATACTTTATCCTTTTTAGTATTTGTTGTTGTTCTTGTTGTTCTAGTACTAGTGGTTGAACTCTGTAATTATCACACAATTATTCTTAGGTGTTTAAATTTTAACTGAAAGGTGATCCCTGTTAAATTTAAGAGTGGAAAAAGAGAGGGAGGAGATGTACAATTTGGGACATGCACAATCAGACTTGCCCCAAATGATGGAGTTAGAAATGTGCCAGGGGATTCCAATACAATCCCATCAAGGTGGCATGTACCAATGCCATCTCACTAGTCCAAGTGATCAATTTCAGTTCACAATTGATGGCTCTGATAGGTCTAAGAGTCAAAGGGATCACACAAACAAGACAAGTATCTGCTAATACTAACTGATAGAATCAAAAAGGGAGAGAAAGATCCAACATGGGAAGTGGATACACAGCAGACTCATAGGATGGCAGACGTCCTAAACAACACTCTGGCCTCAGAATCAGCCCTTAAGGCATTCGGATCTGGCTGAAGAGCCCATGAGAGTATTGTAGGCATGGAAAGCCAAGATACCATGGAAAAGAAAAAAAGAAGAAGAAGACCTAAATGAAAGATCTCTGTGAGTGAGATCCCAGTGGAAAGAACAGGGCCATCAAAGAAGGAGGTACCTTTCTCTGAAGGGAGGAGAGAACTTCCACTTTGACTATGACCCTACCGAAATAAGATCAAAGTCAGCGAACTCTAAAGGCTTCCATAGCCCTGGCAACTCATGACTAGAGCCTAGGGAGATTACTGACGCCATGAACAGGAGTGTCAAATTGTTAAGTCAGCAACAGAAGTCACTGTGTACTTACATCCCATGTGAGATCTGTCCTTAATGTGTTGTCTAATGTGAAGTGATGCTATAACTAGTACTAAAACAGTATTTTTACACTTTGTGTTTCTGCGTGGGTACAAACTGATGAGATCTTTACTAATTATATACTGAATCGATCTTCTGTATATAAAGATAATTGGAAATGGCATAGAAAATTAATTAATTTAAAAAAAATATTGTGTATGATCTCTGTCTTTAATGTGCTGTACACTCTTATTTAATGCTATAACTAGTACTCCAACAGTATTTTTTTTCACTTTGTGTTGCTATATGGGGGCAAACTGTTGAAATCGTTACCTAATATATACTAAACTGATCTTCTGTATATAAAGAGAATTGAAAATGAATCATGATGTGATTGGAAGGGGAGAGGGAGCGGGAAAGGGGAGGGTTGTGGGTGGGAGGGAAGTTTTGGGAGTGGGAAGCCATTGTAACCCATAAGCTGTACTTTGGAAATTTATATTCATTAAATAAAAGTTTAATTAAAAATAAATAAAAAATAAATTTAAAAAACCCAGCAGGTTCCTAGAATATAGTAGAAAATCAATGATGATAACTGTTATAATTATTATTCAGGATCTATCACCAATGGTTATTGATTAAATGGCAACTTTCTATTTTAAAGACTTAATTAAGCATATATTAGAGATTAGTAAAATAGCTTACACTATTTAAGCAATCACTGTTTTGTTTTTCATCAGTTTCAATAGAAATTTCTTTATTTTTCTCAATTTATATAAAGGGAATACATTTAATGTATTTCATATGCACAGTTTTAAGAGTATAATGATACCTCCCAACTTCTCTTCCCTCCCTCAATCCTACTTTCCATCCTCTTTCATTTTTTATATTTTTTTAATTTTTACAATGATATATTTTAATTTACTTTATAATTATAAGTTTAATCCTCCATTAAATACAGAATTTAACAAGTAGTAAGTAGAAAAACCACATTTCCTCAAGAGTATAGAAAAGGGAAATAGCAAAACTGACATTTTGAGATTTGATTAGGTTTGAATAGTGTTTGTAGCAATTGCTGTTAAATTAACTCATTAATCTCCTCAATAACATTTTATAAAAGATATTACTGTTATCCACATTTTATAGAAGATACTATTGTTAAACCTATTTTAGAGAGAAACTAAGCAACTTGTATCAGATCCTACATTATGTAGGTATTAGAGACAGGGACTAAACCCATGCCTTTAAAAATTATTCTCATAAAAATTGCAATAGGTGGCCAGTGCCGCAGCTCACTCAGCTAATCCTCCGCCTGCAGCACTGGCACCCGGGTTCTAGTCCCTGTTGGGGCACTAGATTCTGTCCCAGTTGCTCCTCTTCCAGTCCAGCTCTCTGCTATGGCCTAGGAAGGCAGTGGAGGATGGCCCAAGTGCGTGGGCCCTGCATCCGCATGGGAGACCAGGAGAAGCACCTGGCTCCTGGTTTTGGATCGGCGCAGCGCACCTGCCGTAGCAGCCATTTGTGGGGTGAACCAATGGAAGGAAGATCTTTCTCTCTCTCTCTCTCTCTCTCTCTCTCTCTCTCTCTCTCTAACTCTGCCTGCCAAAAAAATTTCCATAGGTATTATATTATATCGCCAACACAATATACTATACTATGGTATGGTATGGTATGGTATGGTATGGTATGGTATGGTATGCAATCCATTTCTCTAGTACGTATAATATTGGCTGAGAGAGAAAGAGAGAGAGAAATGAGTGAGCATCTTTTTCTAACAAATGGAATTTTTGGTTAATGTGAACTAAGAGAAAGAGAGAGAGAGAGAGACGAACAAAACCCTGTAATAACTCCAGCTCAACACAAATCGAAGGAATTGTGGGTAATGTGTACAAAGTATTGAATGAATGAAGCAATAACTCACACTACACATTAAACCTGAAAGGATGATTGTTAGAGTTGGAATGTCCTCAAAGATGTTTTCAATCAGTGGGGAAGTGTTAGGACTAGCGGTAAAAATTAATATGAAATATGTATCAGAAGTGCTTATAAAAATGTAATGGGAAGTCAAGTGTGAAGTATTTCCGATTAAAACACATTGATTGCAAAATTAGCAGCAATAGAAAAAGTGCAGCCTTGAATGTCTCACAGGCTGGAAAAAAAAAAATGAGGAAATCATAGGACACCAGAAATACTTAAAAAAGGAAATAGGGGGCCAGTGCTGTGGCATAGTTGGCTAGGCCTCTGCCTGCAGTGCCAGCATCCCATACAAGCACCAGTTCAAGTTCCAGCTGCTCCCATTCCAATTCAGCTCCCTGATAATGGTCTGAGAAAGAAGTTGAGGATGGTTCAAATGCTGGGCCTCTTCACTCACGTAAGAAACCCAGAAGCTCCTGATTCCTGGCTTAGGATCAGCCCAGCTCCAGCCATTGCAGCCATTTGGGGAGTGAACCAGTGGATGCTCCCTCTCTGTCTCTTCCTCTCTTTGTCTGTAACTCTGTCTCTCAAATAAGTAAATAAATAATTTTTAAAAGAAAAGGAAATAGGGCCAGTGCTGCAGCTCAATAGGCGAATCCTGCGCCTTGCAGCACCAGCACACCGGGTTCTAGTCCCGGTCGGAGCACCGATTCTGTCCCGGTTGCCCCTCTTCCAGGCCAGCTTTCTGCTGTGGCCAGGGAGTGCAGTGGAGGATGGCCCAAGTCCTTGGGCTCTGCACCCCATGGGAGACCAGGAGAAGCACCTGGCTCCTGCCTTCGGATCAGCGCGGTGCGCCAGTCGCAGCGCACTGGCCAAGGCAGCCATTGGAGGGTGAACCAACGGCAAAAGGAAGACCTTTCTCTCTGTCTCTCTCACTGTCCACTCTGCCTGTCAAAAAAAGAAAGAAAGAAAGAAAAGGAAATAGGAAAAAATCAATTATAAGGTAAGGAGGGTTTGATAACCCACTATTTGCAAAACTAATTTTTGCATCAACCCTTTGAGATATATTTAATATTCACATGATATGAGAATGTTGAGGCTTGGAGAGGCAAAGTAAATGTTCTAAGACCATGCAACTATTATGGCAAATTTTTAACACAGCTACAGATCAGAATTTGAGCTGTATTGATGAATACCTATGATATTTTCATTCTTAGAAATTGTCTTTAAAGAAAGGAAGACATAGGTGTGATTGGCATGAGCAAGAGCTTTAATTAAGAAGACAGCATGGAATCTCAAGTCTTTTCTTTCATGCCAGCTAGTTCAAATCTCTTACACTAGAGAATTACTACTGAATGTTATTAGCAACAGTTATTGGATGCTCAGCCCATTACAGCTCTGAATTAGTTACTGGGATCCTGCTCATGTTCCTTTTATGTTTTTCCACTTTTGTATTTTTCATGGTACCACATACAAAATAGATGAGGCATTGGTAGAAAATAAACATGTGACCACACACTCACACACACACACACACACAGCTTTTCTTGTGTAAATAGGATGCTAAAAAGACACCAATCACAGTAATAGCAGTTACAGCTTGTCTCACTAGGAATTTTACAACTGAGGTCTATGGTTGTCAGTATTATCTATGCAAGGCAATGTCTTTCTGTATCCAATAAGATTAATTTACCTGTACCACATCTTTTTAAACTTGGCGTTTATATCACTACTCAAGAGAACTTAATTCTTTTAATGGGATGTAATTACAGACATAGGAAATACCATGATTCTCTGGTTCTCTCTAATAATTCCAAAATTTTAGGATCTGTTCTTTGTAATAGCCCAGTTAAAAAAAAAAAAGTAATAGAAAAGTCCAACTCAAAATGACTTAAGCAATAAGGAAAATTTATCACCTTATGGAACCATTATTGTAAATCCTAAATAAGATGGCTTAAGGGTTGGTTAACTCAGTTACTCAACATTATAAAAGCTCCAAATTATTTCCATCCTCAATGTGTCAGGTTTGCCATCAAGGAAGCTCTTGTTACAAGTGAAAGATGCTGTTTGCATTTTCTAGCTTCCTACACCTCTTGTGTGTTTTCTTAAAGTGGGAAAAAAATGTTCCAAGATCCTCTCATTAGACTTCTAATTTTCTTCGTGGCCAGGACTGAGTTACATACGTTCATAAAAATATAAGCTCAATAAGAGGAGGTAGGCAACTGTCTTGTTCACATCTGTATCCCTAGAATTTACAATATTTGATACTTCTATTTAAACAATGTTTCATAATATATTGATAATAACAACAATAATAGTAATAATATAGCATACCTATTGATACCTAGATTCTTAAGCCATTAGCCTAGGATTATTTTTTTCACTCTTTTTGGACCTGAAATAAGCAAAATTGAATTCATCATTATCCTATATCCATGAGACACTCTCCTCATTGCTTCTTGTATATCTTAGATACTTATTCACCTATTTATAAATAATATAATAGAAAGTGATGAACTCACCACTGGAAATAAAAATCAAGGTTGTGACAATAATCCCCATTCCTTCCATTACTGTACCTAAGACAATCATCCTAACGAATCATATTTTAATATTCCTTTACTTTTCTTTTTTTTTTTTTTTTTGACAGGCAGAGTGGACAGTGAGAGAGAGAGACAGAGAGAAAGGTCTTCCTTTTCCGTTGATTCACCCCCAAATGGCCGCTGCAGCCGGCGCGATGGGGCCAGTGCACCGCGCTGATCCGAAGTCAGGAGCCAGGTGCTTCTCCTGGTCTCCCATATGGGTGCAGGGCCCAAGGACTTGGGCCATCCTCCACTGCACTCCCGGGCCACAGTAGAGAGCTGGCCTGGAAGAGGAGCAACCGGGACAGAATCTGGCACCCCGACTGGGACTAGAACCCAGGGGTGCCAGCGTCACAGGTGGAGGATTAGCCTATTGAGCTGCGGCACCGGCCCTTTACTTTTGTTTCTTTATAATTTCTTATATTTACTTATTCTAAACTTAGTTTATTTTATTGTTTTCAACTTTACTTAAAGGTCACTGACTTTGAAGTAGTATTTCTGAGTTTTTTACCAAATATTATATTTAATAATATTAACTCATATATTTGCATGTCATCAGAGTTCATTCACTTTGCTTGCTATGTATTAAGTCATTCTGTGAATGTATTCTCCTACTTTCCTCTTGATGATCACATGAGCCATTTCACATATTTATTATTGCAAAAGATTTGTTAGAAACATTCTGATGTAGCTCCCATTGTTTACATAAAAGAATTTCCCTGTAGTATTTACTACCTGCATGTGGCTTGCTAGATCACAAGGTCTATAAATATTCAAATCTAGTAAGCACAACTGTTTTCTAGATGCTTAAATATTTTTTTAAACTTTTATTTAATAAATATAAATTTCCAAAGTACAACTTTTCAATTATAGCGGATTCCCCCCCCCCGTAACCTCCCTCCCACCCGCAACCATCCCATCTCCCACTCCCTCTCCCATCCCATTCTTCATCACAATTCATTTTCAATTATCTTTATATACAGAAGATCAACTTAGTATATACTAAGTAAAGATTTCAAAAGACTGCACCCACAAAGACACACAAAGTATAGAGTACTGTTTGGGTACTAGTTTTACCATTAATTTGCATAGTACAACACATTAAGGACAGAGATCTTACATGGGGAGCAGGTGCACAGGATTCCCGTTGTTGATTTAACAATTAACACACTTATTCAATAATTTTATATATCCAGCAACAGTATCCAAGAGATGATGTGGCTCTACATCCTCTCCAGTTTGTGGTATTGTCATTTCCCTGTCTATTTTTTCTGTTGACTTTTTATACTTTCCTTACTGACTTGTAGGAGATTATGCAAACACACACACACACACACACAACCTTTCCTAGGTTTAGTAATTTCATTTATTTACCTTCATTTTCACCTATAAGGTACAGAGAAATATAACACCTAGCCATTTAAGTGAGTTAATACAGAGATATTCCTTCAAATAGTACCTGAACCATAATTAAAATGTGAGTTTTAATTATTACATGGAAGTTGCTATGTGCTGGGCATTATAATACCATATCTCATTCAACCTTACAGATGTTAAAACTGCTTTGAGATGTCACCCTTCTTTATAAACCAACAAGTTTGGCTTACAAATGTTAAATTCTTTGAACAATATCACATAGTTTGTGGTGGCACTGGATTGTGAACCCAGGTTGACACATAACCTCTATTTTTAACCATTCTGCCAAACTGCCTCTTTTTCAATCACACAATTGAAAAAATCCTGTGAAATTTTTCAACAAGGGAAAATAATGGGAAGTAACACACTTTGATTACTATGCTCATTATATTTGAGGAAAATAAAATTTTTACCTTTAAAAATAGTTATTATAATTCATGATAATCACTGTAATATAAATAGCAAGCACATAATAGATGGTTAGTAAATGCTATTTATGAGTATTACTATCTCATAATATATCACAAATTCAATATGACAGACCTACTATCCATTTTTATTAATGGGAAAGTGAAACTCCAAGAAGGTTGTCTTGCATAAAATTATTTGAGTGGTTACAGACCCTTATGCCTGCTTGATTAGAAACCTCGGTAAATGGAAGGTGCTATACATCACTAGACAGTTGTTGAATTTCTCTAGTCCACAGAATAAGCATTACATAGCGTAGGTGGAGGAATGTGAATATGGGCAACTATTATTTTTAATAAATGACCTAATAATGAGGAAGAAGGATTAAGTGAAATCTCAGGCACATTGACCTGCCTAAACATTTTATTATAAATTTTCACTCCTCCTAAGGAATTATATGCCTGTTGCTATGATGCACTCAGTAAAAGAAATAAGCAGATATTTAAGGCACTCCAATAAATTACCCACACTAGAGTGATGGTGATAAATATCAAGAGGGGGAACAAAGTGTTAGCATAGGAAATTCCATGGCATAACATTCATTTTTAGATGATCTTCTTTATCCTCTTTAGCTCCACTTGCTTGAACAACATGATAATCATCTTCAAATATTTGAAAGGCTTTATGTTGAAAGATGAATTAGATTTGTTCTGTATAGCTCTGTAGAAGTGTACTAAGAAATGGCATACTGTATAGGGAAATGATAATGTTACTAACAATAATAATAAGCAAACACTCATGAAGTACTTATTACCTACCAAGCACTGTGCTAAGTGCACTATGTGATTTTCAGTTTAATCCTGGCATTGCCAATGGTAGGTTTCCTTTTGTGGGGGTGAAGAAATAGGTACTTAAAGAAGTTAAGAGGGATGGCACTGCGGTGCAGTAGGTTAATCCTCTGCCTGTGGTGCCGGTATCACATTTATGGGCACCGGTTCTAGTCCTGGCTGCTTCTCTTCCGATCCAGCTCTCTGCTATGGCCTGGGAAAACAGTGGAAGATGGCCAAAGTGTTTGGACCCCAGCACCCGTGGGGAGACCCAGAAGAAGTTCCTTGCTCCTGGCTTCAGATCAGCCCAGCTCCAGCCACTGCAGCCATATGAGGAGAGAACCAGTGAATAGAAGACCTTTCTCTCTGCCTCTTCCTCTCACTGTCTGTAACTCTACTTCTCAAACAAATAAATAAATAAAATCTTTTTTAAAAAGTTAAATAATTGGTTACATAGTTTATGACTAATGATCCATGGTAACTAAAAAAGGATTTGGATTCTGATATCCAAAATGCATATTCTCTATCTTAGTATAATGCTTAGAAAGAATAAATGCATTTTTGTTAGCCTGTTTTCTGTTGCTGTAACAAAATAGCTGAGACCAGGTAATTTCTAAAAACTAGAAGTTTTTATAACCACAAAGTTCTGGAGGCCTGGAAGTGCACAATCACTTCAGCATATGGTAAGGGCTTTCTTGCTGAATCAGAATAAGAGTAATCATACAGTAATGCAGAATGACAGCATGATAGTTTGGGTCTGTCCTCTTCTTATAAAGACACTAACACCATCATATGGCTCTGCCCTGAAGACCTCGTATAATTCTATATATCCCCCAAAGATTACATCTCTAATACCATTAATATATGACTTTTGGGTATTAAGATTCCAACACATTGAACTTTGGCAAGACATATTCAAACCATAACAACTTTGAAACAGAAATGCCTTTTTGAGACTGGCTAATTTCACTAAGAATAATGGACTCCGGCCGGCGCCGCGGCTCACTAGGCTAATCCTCCACCTTGTGGCGCCGGCACACCGGGTTCTAGTCCCGGTCGGGGCACCGATCCTGTCCCGGTTGCCCCTCTTCCAGGCCAGCTCTCTGCTGTGGCCAGGGAGTGCAGTGGAGGATGGCCCAAGTCCTTGGGCCCTGTACCCCAGGGGAGACCAGGAGAAGCCCCTGGCTCCTGCCATCGGATCAGCGCAGTGCGCCGGCCGCAGCGCGCCAACCGCGGCGGCCATTGGAGGGTGAACCAACGGCAAAGGAAGACCTTTCTCTCTGTCTCTCTCTCTCACTGTCCACTCTGCCTGTCAAAAAAAAAAAAAAGAAAGAAAGAAAAAAAAAAGAATAATGGACTCCAATTTCATCCATTTTGTTGCAAAAGACAAGATTTCATTCTTTACATGACTGGGTGGTATTCCATAGGTTATATATATATCACATTTTCTTTATTCAGTCATGAGTTAATAGACATCTGGGTTGATTCCATATCTTAGATAATATGAATTGAGCCTCAGTAAATAAAAGGGCACAAATACCTCTTTCATATGCTGATTTCATTTCCTTTGGGCAAATTCCAAGGAGTGGGATGGCTGGTTCATATGGTAGATCTGTTTTCAGATCTCTGAGGAACCTCCATAGAATCTTCCATAATGGCTATATTAATTTACATATCCTCCAACAGTGTTTTAGGGTACCCTTTTCTCCACATCCTCACCAGAATTTATTACTTCTTGCTTTTTGGATGATAACTATTCTAAGTGGAGAGACGAGAAACTTCATTTTGGTCTTTATTTGCATTTCCCTGATGGCTAGCAATCCTGAGCAGTTTTTCATGTGTCCTTTGGCCATTTGTATTTCATACTTTAAAAAATGTCTGTTCATGTCCTTTGCCCATTTCTAGACTGGATTGCTTGCATTATTGTAGTTGAATTTCTTTTATTTCTTTCTTTTTTTTTTTTTTTTGACAGGCAGAGTGGATAGTGAGAGAGAGAGAGACAGAGAGAAAGGTCTTCCTTTGCTGTTGGTTCACCCTCCAATGGCCGCCGCGGTCAGCGCACTGTGGCTGGCGCACCGCGCTGATCCGATGGCAGGAGCCAGGTGCTTATCCTGGTCTCCCATGGGGTGCAGGGCCCAAGCACTTGGGCCATCCTACACTGCACTCCCTGGCCACAGCAGAGAGCTGGCCTGGAAGAGGGGCAACCGGGACAGGATTGGTGCCCCGACCAGGACTAGAACCCAGTGTGCCGGCGCCGCAAGGCGGAGGATTAGCCTAGTGAGCCGCGGCGCCAGCGAATTTCTTGAAATCTGTATATATATCCTGTATATTAATCCTTGACCAGATGCATAGTTTGCAAAAATATTTTCTCCAATTCTGTTAGTTGTGTCTTCATTTTATTGAGTGTTTCCTTTGCCATACAGAAGCTTCTGTATTGTAATCCCATTTGTTTATTTTTGCATTTATTGTCTGCTTCTGGAGTATTATCTAATAATTAATAATAGAATAAACAAATAATAAATAAATAGAATAAAAAATGTAAAATAAAAAAACTGACATATGATTTGATTATTGTTTTTAGCTCATCTCCATACTGCTGCCAGACAGTGGCCTTTCTAATTTTTCCTAATGGAAGCATGATGGCTAATGGTGCATTAAACTTGTGTTTATAAAATACATTGAAAATATGCTACTGCAAAAAGTAAATAAAATAAAGAAAAGAAAGAAGGAGAGGTGATTAAGAAAAGACAGGAGGGATGGAATCATGGTTATCTCCTTAGAATTGTATCTATTAAATACATAAAATCTGCTCTCTTTACATTTGTAAAACAAAATTTTAAGGAAAACTTAAAAAGAAACAGAAATGCCAAAATGCATTCATAACCCACCAGTAAAAATATAAAAGTAAGGCATGGAACTATTTGGATGTGATCATACTGAACGAATTTCATGCATCTACTAACTCAACCCATATTTATTTATTAAGTGCTTGCTAAATAGAAGCTATGTTATTTTACAAGTTAAAGAGCAATTGGAACAAAAAAATGAAATCATAATATGTACCATTTCAGTCTACAATGGAAATAAGCTAGAAATCAACAACTCAAGAATCTAGAGCATATGCAAACACATGGAGATGGAACAACATGCTCCTGAATAAACAGTGGGTTATTGAAGAAATCAAAGAGGAAATTAAAACATTTCTGGAAAAGAATGAAGATGACAATACAACATATCAAAACTAATGGGATACAACAACAACAATGTTAAGAGGGAAGTTTATAGCAATTGGTGCCTACATCAAGAAACTGGAAAGGCACCAAGTAAATGAGCTATGAATCAATCTCAAGGACCTGGAAAAACAAGAAACCAAATGCCAAATTAGTAGGAGGAAATAAATAATTAAACTTAGAGAATAAACAAAATTGAAACCAAAAAAAAAAAAATACAAAACATCAGTTAAATGAAGAGCTGTTTTTTTGAAAAAATAAACAAATTTGATATACCATTGGTCCAACTAACCAAAAAAAAGAGAGAGACAAACCCAATCAATAGAATCTGAGCTTAAAAAATGAAATGTAACAACAGATGCCACAGAAATAAAAGGAATGATGAGAAATTACTACAAAAAGTCATATGCCAAAAACTGAAAAATCTAGAAGAAATGGATAGATGCCTAGACACATACAATCTACCAAAATTGAGTCATGAAGACATGTAAAACCTAAATAGACCAATAACCAAGAGGTATATTGAATCAGTAATAAAGATTCTCCCAGGGAAAAAAAAGTTGAGGACCAGATTACTTCATTGCTGAATTCTATCAGACATTTAAAGAACTAGAAGAACTAATTTCAACTATTCTCAAACTATGCAAAACAATTGAAATGGAGGAAATCCTCCCAAACTTCTTCTATGAGGCCAATATTATCTTGGCCTCAATCTTATTCATAGATAATTATCACAAAAAAACAAATTTTCTAAAGAACTTAATAGTGAGAACCTACTAACTTATTCTTCTAGCCTCCTTAACCTATGACAACTAACACTTGGGTTTGTAGGATTCACTTGATATTCAATGCCAAGGTCTGACATACAAACACACACACACTCACACACATACACACATACACACACACACATACTCATACCTTATTGAAAAAAATTGAGAGTATAAAATTATTCCATGAATTCATCAAAAGGAATAGGGATGAAAGAAAGCACAAAATGTGGGCCAGCCATTATAGAAGATTATACTTCTTACATTTCCGGCAAAAAATTATTATTTATTAATCTAGTCTCACAAGAAAAAGGAAGGAAAAATCCATCATAGGTTTCAGAAATCACCTTCTCAATAATTTCAGTCAATATTCAGGTGTAGATCCACAGACAGACACTGCTGCTGCACTAGCCTCATTTTTTTTGTGAAGGGCCTTAAGCTAGAAATACAGGACTTGCTATACAAATATAAGAATGGGAAATAATTCTCCTAAAAGATCTTCACCATCTTGCAAGCATATTGGGAGGATCTTATAGCAAAATACCATATGTTCCCAAAACAAGCTAATGGTTTTACAAAATAAAACAACTGAATAACTCTACATCACCTTGTTCCCCCCTACAAAGATCCCATGGACAGATATAATGGTAGTGTTTTTTTTTTTAAAAGATTTTTTTTATTTATTTGAAAGAGTTACAGAGAGGGACAGAGAGAAAAAGATCTTCCATCCACTGGTTCACTCAAGTGTCTGCAACAACCCAGGCTGAGACAGGCCGAAGCCAGGAACCAGGAGCTGCATCCAGGTCTCCCATATGTGTGCAGGGGCCCAAGGACCCTTGTTTTGATATGATCAAAAATATGACCTTTGTTTTGATATGCAGTATGGTTGTCTTCATGTTTCCAGATTGTTTTTGGGTTCTTTTTTTATTTCTTCAATGATCCACTGTTCATTAAGGAGCATGTTTTTCAGTCTCCATCTGGTTGCATATATTCTAGAGATTCTTGAGTTGTTGATTTACAGCTTCATTCCATTGTGGTCAGAGAATATGCAGGGTATTATTTTGATATTTTTTAGATTTGCTAAGCTTGGTTTTATGGCCTAGCACATGGTATATCCTAGAGAAAGTTCAATGCACTGGTGAGAAGAATGTGTATTTTGCAACTGTAGGATGAAAATTTCTGTAGATATCCATTAGCCCATTAGGTGTATAGTGTAAAGTAACTCTGTTGTTCCTTTGCTGATTTTCTGTCTGGTTGATCTGTCCATTGCTGAAAGTAGAGTATTGAAGTCTCCCATTACTAATGTATTAAAGTCCATATCTCCCTTTAGATCCATTAACATTTCTTTTAAATAGCCAGTTGCCCTGTAATTAGGTGCAAATACATTTATAATAGTCACATCTCCCTGTTCAATTGATCCCTTAATCATTACATAGTGCCCTTCTTTGTCCCTAGTAGTTTTTGTGTTAAAGTTTGATATTAGGATTGCTATACCAGCTTTTTTAAAATTTCTATTAGCATGGAAGATCTTTTTCCATCCTTTCATTTTCAGTCTGCATTTATCTTTGTTGGTGAGATGTGTTTCTTGTAGGCAACCAATAGATGGGTTGCTTTTTAATCCATTTAGCCAATCTATACCTTTTAACTGGAGAGTTGAGGTCATTTACATTCAAGGTGACCACTGATCAGTAATGACTTGGCCCTGCCATTTTTGATAAATATTCCTATTGTTTGCTATGGATTAACTTTGTACTTTTACTGTGAAATTTTCTGCTTTCATCTCCTTTCATAGTTATGAACATATTTCTGTGTTTCTGTGTGCAGCATATCCTTAAGCATCTTTTCTAAGGTTAGAGGAGTGGTGACAAATTCTTTCCATTTCCATTTTGGAAGGTCTTTTTTGTTTTTTTTTTAAGATTTATTTATTCATTTGAAAGTTAGAGTTACACAGAGAGAGAAAGAGAAGCAGAGTGAGAGAGAGGTCTTCCATCTGCCGGTTCACTCTCCAGCACAGCCAGAGCTGTGCTGATCCAAAGAGCCAAGAGCTTCCTCCAGGTCTTCCCATGCGGGTGCAGGGGCCCAAGGACTTGGGCCATCTTCCACTGCTTTCCCAGGCCATAGCAAAGAGCCGGGTCAGAAGTGGAGCAGCCAGGTCAGGAACTGGTGCCTGTATGGGATGCCGGCACTGCAGGCAGCAGCCTCATGCACTACACCACAGTGCTGGCCCCCTCTTCTTTTTCTTAATCAGAAGGAAGATTTGTTCTGCTCTATTGGTGAAGTATCATGCTCACCCCCTCTCCTCAAAGCAGACCTATTCCTGGGTTTTAGCCCCAGTGCTACAATATCCACCTGTACTGTTACAAGAACCACACAAAGGATCCTTGCAGTCTTTGGTCTGAGCATTGACTCTCACCAGGGAATCAGGGAGCCCAAGCATATTCAGCTACCCACAGTGATTACCCAAAGTCCCAGCCACACCCTGTGTCCTCAAATCAATCACAGTGTTTTCACAGTCCTGGTACATAAGGTTCCCATGGTCATTAGGACCCAGGTCCCTGTCAATTCTCCCAGCCAGACTCTGGAGTCTCCTCTCAGCTAGCTTTTGGGTGCGTGGACATGAGCTGGTGCAGGTGTTATGAATGTCCAAAATGGTGCCCACCCTCTCTTGGCTAGTTACAGGATGCCAGTGCCAGGTGCTAGGGGAAAGAGAAATGTGCCTCCCTTTTTTTTCCTGGAGGTTGGCAGATTCAGAGTCCCACACAGGTTTCCAAGCCAGACTCATGGCAGGCTCTTCCCACAGCTTTATCACCAGTGGCTTGGGCTGTTGCAGTCTGGTCTCACCTCACTCCAAAGCTGGTGCTGAGGCTCTCGGCTGATGAGGACCTGAGCTCTGCATGTCCACACACTCCATGCAAGTCCACAGTGTCCCTCCAATTTGCATGGAGTTTCTTCTGGAGTTTTCTCCCTAACTCTTACCTGAGATTGCACCCTCTCAACCTTTTTTAAACCATCTTCATTATAAGGGACTTATGAGATGCACTCAGTCCTAACAAAATGTGAAAGCAGCCTTCCACAAAGTTCATCAAGAACTCTGCATGACCTTAAACCTAAAGAATTGAACTTCTGAAAGAGATATCATAGAAAAAGATATAAATAAAAAACCTTTGAACAAGCAATAGAAAAGACTTTATGTGAAGATCTGTTAGCAGATCACTTCCTATTCATTTTTTATATTTATGTTACATTTGGACCATATAGGTAATTATTTTTAAAGGTACAGTTATACAAATTAGAAAGTTGTAAAAAATTTATCATTAAACTTAGCCAATTTAATGATATAAATTACATTCTCTCAATGCTCAAGTCTCACAGGCAAGTCTATGTTCTTTAGCCTAAGTAGGGATAAACAAATATCTTTCACTTTGTATTAGCTAACTGTGTTGTTATCTGTGCCATTTCTGATACAGCATGATGGATTTGAATGAACACAACTGTCCAGGTAAAATAATTTATCTCTAAACTGAAAATGAGGGTCAAAGGCCTCTCTGAGATAGAACAACTGGGAAATGTGGGGGTTTTTTTTTTTGGGGGGGGTGTATCTGGGAATCATGGTTTCAAAGCATTCAGGCTATTTTTGTTCATGTTTATTGCAGATATTAAGTGTGGTTTTTCCTGAGTCTTCAATGTTGCTGTACAGCCACTGTCATGTAAAAAGATCTAAATATGAAAGCAAAATGCTGTCTGACTCAGCTTCATTGATCACACTGAAGTTGTTATCTAGAAAGTAAGACAGTGGGATACATCTAGAATGAGGCTACACCAATGACTAATCCTCTTGCCTAGCCAAAGAATGGCTAAAGACAAAGGTAGAAGAAATTGTAGCATAAAACCCATTAGTTAAACAATACAGAGACCCAGAAAAACTAAGCCATGAATTATTCAACTATCCTTGACTTAGAACTTCATGTCACTTAAATTGACCCTGATCTTGAAGCTTCAATAAATCCAAACACGCCTCCTTCCAAAATCTTACTCTAAAAATTCTTTTTTATTAATGGAAGATGATTTGTTTTTTATTTTTATTTTTTATTTATTTATTTGACAGGTAGAGTTATAGACAGTGATAGAGAGAGACAGAGAAAGGTCTTCCTTCCATTGGCTTACCCCTCAAATGGCCACCACGGCTGGTGCTGCACCAATCCAAAGCCAGGAACCAGGTGTTTCCTCCGCGTCTCCCATGTGGGTGCAGGGGCCCAATCACCTGGACCATTCTCCACTGCCCTCCTGGGCCACAGCAGAAAGCTGGACTGAAGAGGAGCAACCAGGACTAGAATCCAGCACCCATATGGGATGCCAGCGCTGCAAGGTGGAGGATTAACCAAGTGAGCCACGCGCCAGCCCTCTAAGAATTCTTAAGCCTGATGTGTAAGTAATAAAAATCATGCATTTATTCTAAAAAGTCATTATTTAAAATTATAATGTGTTTTTCCCTTGCTGTAGTAAGTCAAAAAAACTTGCCGGCACCGCGGATCACTAGGCAGTGGAGGATGGCCAAAGTCCTTGGGCCCTGCACCCCATGGGAGACCAGGAGAAGCACCTGGCTCCTGCCATCGGATCAGCGCGGTGCGCTGGCTGCAGTGCGCCAACCACGGCAGCCATTGGAGGGTGAACCAACGGCAAAGGAAGACCTTTCTCTCTGTCTCTCTCTCTCTCACTGTCCACTCTGTCTGTCAAAAAAAAAAAAAAGTAAAAAAACCTCAATATTCTACGTTATAACAGCTACTTTAATTTGATGATGGAGCACCCCACACCTCAAAGAGGCAAAAGAACATGCAATCTATTAGACAAGTATATTATTTGCAAATCTAGATGCAGAATCACTTCAAGAATTAAAGGAAAGAAGGAGGACTATACACTACAGAAACACAGCCAGGTCACTTTCAGGATTACCTCTTCAAAGTAATCCTGACAGCTGGGCTTAAACTCACCTAGCATAAAATCAAACAAAAGAAGTAGGTATATAGACATGTGAATCAAAATAGATGGGAGAAAGCCAAGTCTATATTTATCCTTGATGTTCTAAGCAAAAGCAAACTATCATAATTTAAGTAACAGGATTCAAGTAAATGAGTAACATACATATAACTATTTAAATGCAATAGCAAAATCAGTATCTTGACAATTTAGAGTATAGCTGATGATAAATAAATGAGCAATGAACAGATCATCAAGACAGAAAGTCTGCAAGGAAATAATAGTTAATTGACACTATAGACCAAATGGACCTAACTGATATCTACAGAACTTTCATGCAACAGCTGCAGAATACACATACTTCTCACCAGTGCATGGAATTTTCTCTAGGATAGAACATATGCTAGACCATATAGCAAGCCTCAGCAAATTAAAAAAAATTGAAATAATACAATTTATTATTACATTATTACATTATTACAATATTACATTATTACAATAATGCCTCTTCTCTGACCACAGTGTAATGAAGGTGGGAAATCAACAACTCAAGAATCTCTAAAATATTTACAAACACATAGAGACTGAAAAACATGCTGCTGAATAAACAGTGGGTCATTGAAGAAATCAAAAAAGAACTCAAAAACTTTCTGGAAAAGAATGAAGATGACAATATAATTTATTAAACTCATGGAATACAGTAAAAGCAATGTTAAGAGGGAAGTTTATAGCCATTGATGCCCATATCAAGAAATTGGAAAGCATAAAATAAATGAGCTATCAATGCATGTCAAGGCTCTAGAAAAACAATAGCAAACCAAACCCAAACCTAGTAGGAGAAAACAAATAATTAAAATTAGAGAAGAAATAAAATTGAAACAAAAAAATACAAAAGTTCAGCAAAATGAAGAGCTGTGTTTTGAAAAAATTAAACAAAATTGATACAACATTCACTCAACTAACCAAAAAAGGAGGGAGAAGACCCAAATCATCAAATCAGAGATGAAAAAGAAAGTGTAACAGCAGATAACACAGAAATAAAAAGAACCATCAGAAACTACTACAAAAGCTGTATGACAACAAATCAGGAAATGGATTCCTGAACACATATAACCTATCTACATTGAGCCATGCAGACGTAGAAAACCTAAACAAATTAATAATCAAGACAGAGATTGAATGAGCAATACAGATCCTCTCAAAAAGGAAAATCCCAGGACCAGCTTTCTTCACTACAAAATTCTACCAGACATTTAAAAAGAACCAACTCCAAACTTCTCAAGCTATTCAAAATAATTGAAAGGGAGAGAACAGTCAGAAATCAATCAACGTGATACATCACATTAACAAACTGAAGAATGAAAACAATATGATTATCTCAAAGATGCAGAGAAAGCATTTGATAATATACAACACCCTTCATGATGGAAACCTTAAATAAATTGGGTATGGAAGCAACATTCCTCAAAACAATCAAATAAATTTATGACAAACCCACAGACATATGAAAAAATGCTCAGCATCACTAGCTGTCAGGAAAATACAAATCAAAACCAAAATGAGAATTTACCTCACCCCAAATAGAATGGTTTTAATATAGAAATCAACAAACAACAAATGCTGGCAAGGATGTGGGGAAAATGGTTACCCTAATCCATTGTTGGTGGAATGTAAACTAGTACAGCCATGATGGAAGACAGTGTGGAGATACCACAGCAATCTGAATATAGACCTACCATAAGACCTAGCCATCCCACTCCTGGAAATTTACCCAAAGGAAATGAAATCAGCATATGAAACAGTGATCTATACCCCCCATGTTCATTAGAGTTCAATTCACAATACCTGAGATATGGAATCAACCCAGATGTCTGTCAGCTGAAGACTAGATAAAGAAATTATGCTATATGTACACCATGGAATGCTACACTGTGGGAAAAAATGAAATTCTGTCTTTAAAATAAAATGGATGCAACTAGAAACCATTATACTTAGTGAAATAAACTAGTCCCAAAAAGACAGATTCCATATGTTCTCCCTGATCTGTGGTAACTAACATAGTACCTAAAAGATAAGCTATAGAAACAAAAGTGATATTTTGAGAAGTGATGACTTTGAACAGCCCTTGTCTCAACTATTGAGGAACAGTTTTTTTCTATACTATCTGTTGAACTCTTTTTTTTAGTGTAGGGTAAACTTATATGTATAAAGTTAATTGAAAATAGATCTGTTAACTCAAGAGAGCAGCAAGATGGCGGAATAGGAAGGGAGCACATTGATGGTTCAGGAAGACACATGTTAATAAAAGTGGAGATACTGCAGGGTCAAGGAAGAGTAGGGGAAGAAACAGCAGAGGAAACTCTTCCAGAACTAGTGATTCACAGTGGACCTGTGGGGAGAGCGTGGGAGCCCAAGTTTGGGACACCAGCAGCAGACTCAACACACCAGCACTGGAACGCGAGGCGAGCAGAACCTCAATAGCCCGAGACACCAGCGGGCAAGCAGAAAGAGGAGACTAGAGGGAACGAGGCTTGAAACTCCGTGGGGAAAAGTTCACCAGGCTAACTAGAAGAGAGAGAGGAAAAAAAAAAAGTGACCGATACGGACACAAGTTTCTCTCTCTCCACTCACCCCTCAAAGGCGAGCAAGACAAAGAGTAGGCGCCATTTTGGACATACGTCATAAGCAGGGCGACCTCAGGTCTGCACCAGCCCTGAGCCTAGCAGAAACACCGGACTCTGGGGGGAGGGGTGAAATAACAGGAGATTAGCATCTAACTTGGCAACCCAGTGGGAGACTGCAGGAGAATTGGAGCCCACACTGAAGGCAGCAGAGATTCCCTGTGTGGTCCTTGGGAAAGAGCTTCCTATCTCTGGCTCCTGTGGGTATATCATTCACCTGCTAACTACCTCCAATTCTGCTCAGATGTGTGGAATTACTTCCCTTTTGAATCAAAAAAAAAAAAAGAAAGAAAGAAAGAGAGATTTACCACGCCTAACCTAGGAGTGTCATCTTTGACATACCCTCAACCTGGAGGAACCAAACACAGCTCTCAGTCCACACTCATCTCAAGCCTCTAAGGCTCCACTGAAAGCAGACAGTCCACTTAATATAGAGCCATAGTGAAACAAGAAAAAACACCACAGTGAAGAAACCAAGTATCTCCAACATGCCAAACAACAAACGCAAAAACCAAGGTAACAAGAACAAGGAAGACACTATGATGCCCCCAAATGAAAAAGATACCCCAACTCAAGATTACGAAGATGATGAGATAGAAGAAATGCAAGAAGCAGATCTCAAAAAATTGATAAGAACATTAAGAAGTTCTCAAAAACAAATTCTTGAACTACAGAAATCCTTAATGGACAAGATAGAAAATCTCTCTCGTGAAAATGAAATATTAAGGAGGAATCAAAATGAAATGAAACAACTAGTAGAACAAGAAACTGTGATAGTGACGAGAAATCATAATGAAATGAAGAATTCAATAGATCAAATGATAAACACATTAGAGAGCCTTAAAAACAGAATGGGCGAAGCAGAAGAGAGAATATCAGACTTAGAAGACAGAGAACAGGAAAGGAAACAGGCAAACCAAAGAAAAGAAGAAGAAATTAGAAATCTAAAAAATATTGTCGGGAATCTACAGGATACTATTAAAAAAGCCAACATTCAGGTTCTAGGAGTTCCTGAAGGCATGGAGAGGGAGAAAGGATTAGAAGGCATTTTCAGTGAGATACTAGCAGAAAATTTCCCAGGTTTGGAGAAGGACAGAGGCGTCTTAGTACAGGAAGCTCATAGAACCCCTAATAAACATGACCAAAAGAGATCCTCACCACGACATGTTGTAATCAAACTCACCACAGTGAAACATAAAGAAAAGATTCTAAAAGGTGCAAGAGAGAAACGTCAGATTACTCTCAGAGGATCTCCAATTAGACTCACAGCAGACTTCTCATCAGAAACCCTACAAGCTAGAAGGGAATGGCGAGACATAGCCCAGGTACTAAGAGAGAAAAACTGCCAGCCCAGAATATTATATCCTGCAAAGCTCTCATTTGTGAATGAAGGTGAAATTAAGACTTTTCATAGCAAACAGAAACTGAAAGAATTTGTCGCCACTCGTCCTGCCCTGCAAAAGATGCTTAAAGATGTGTTACACACAGAAACACAGAAACATGGTCACCAATATGAAAGAAGGTAAAGGAAGGAAACCTCACAGCAAAAGATCACAGGAAGCTCAATTTCTCTTTGACATAGAATTAAACTCTGATGCTCTGTTAAATCAATGTGTTAAAGTAATCTATTATGTTCTCTTGATGTCTGTTAAATTCTAATTGTTCAAAAACAGCTGAATTTTTATTAAGAGCTATGGGTTATTTAAATATGTGCTTATTTTCAAAGATTTGAATAATCACCTTGTAACAATGATCAAATTTGGTCTATGTTATGTCATGATTTTAAGGAATGTTATTTCAACCAGATATTTTGGATTTAGAGCCTTCTTGGCATTCTTGACAGGCATTCAAAAAAATCAAAATTTCTTCATATACGGTGCCGGCTGCCCCGTGGATGGTCCCTATCCACTTGAACAGGTTGTCTGACTCCGGGAAGGCAGAGATTCCTTTGTCACCAGACATCATGAGCGTCATTAGCTCCTGCTGTAGCCTCTTGCCCACGGGGCCCCGCGCGGCGCCCCCGCTCGGCTCGGCGCCTTTACGGGCGGCGGCAACGCTGGCAGCGGCTGGATCGCGATTTTGAGAGGCCATTCGGGCAGCACTCACCTGGGAAGCAGGAACTAGGAGAACACGACGGCAACTGCCTTTTTTTTTTTTCTTTTTTTTTTCTTTTTTTTTTCTTTTTTTTTCTTTTTTTTTTCTTTTTTAAATAATCTATTTATTTCAAAGTCGGAGTTAGAGAGAGAGAGAGAGAAAGAGATGGAGGGGAGACAGAGTTCTATCCACTAGTTCACTCCCCAAGTAGCCGCGCGGCCAGAGCTGGGCCAGCCTGAGCCAAGAGCTTCTCCTGGGTCTCCTTCATAGGTGCAAGGGCTATATTAATGCTATAACTAGTACTCAAACAGTATGTTTCACTGTTGAAATCTTTATACTAAATTGATCTTCTGTATATAAAGAGAATTGAAAATGAATCTTGATGCAAATGGAAGGGGAGAGGGAGCGGGAGAGGGGAGGGTTGCGGGTGGGAGGGAAGTTATGGGAGGGGGAAGCCATTGTAATCCATAAGCTGTACACTGGAAATTTATATTCATTAAATAAAAGTTAAAAAAAATCAAAATTTCAAACAATCTGGTCTCTAAATTTTCCAGTAAATCTTGGACTTTGGTTTTTCCAGTTTGGGCCCAACTGAAAAAAATCGAAGGACCTATGTCTCTCATCTTATAGAGACACCAACTAATCAGTCTATTTGGATTATATTAGAAGTACTGTCAAGATGTGATGTGGTACCAAACTTTAAGTTTCTATAATGGAAAATGCTATTAATACAAATGTTTGAGAATTAAAAAGTCTAATGATCTTGTGTTACTAGACATGATAGTTATCTGAATGAGAAAGCCCCAGAGGCCTAAAGGATTAAATACTTGTAATATCCTACAGGTGCTTTCAAAAATACTGTGAAGTAAGCAAGTGCCTCTTGTTGGTTGATGAGTTTATAATTTTAAACATGGCAACGTAAAGTCTTTTGTCATCCACAGTTATATATGATTTGCTGCTCATAAAACTAAAGCGTTGTCGGTTCTGTGTTTAGCTGTCCTCCTATAGGTTCCTATGGACTTTTTCCAGCCACTTCTATTGTATTCAGTACTTTGGGATGGCTCTGTAAACAGATGAAGCCAATAATGTATTAACAGTACCAACTGAGAGGAAGTATGGTTAACTGAGGTTACTAAAAACAAAAAGCAATTCAAATCAATTGGCAATCTACAAAAAGAGTTAAAGATTTTAAAAGCTATTATTAAAATTGCTATATTGGTCTACTATGCTATATTATATGTGTGTACATATTGTATGTCCACATGGGAAATTTTATTAAGAGTTTTATTTTAAATGGCTTATAGATAAGATTGTCCATAAATTTAAGCTGCTAAAATCAATCAAAGATACATTTTAATTTGTGTGACCTGAATCTGTGTATCATATGTTTTAAACGTGTTGGTAGAAAGAAACTAAAAACATTTTAGATGGTTGTGCTTAAGTTTACTGGTTAAACAAACTACACCATGTTAGATATTTAAGAGGTGTTTTCAAATACATGATTCTTAAAATTTATAGAAGGCATTGGACCTTCTGGTAAATGTTTTATTAAGTTGTTATCTAATGTTGAAACGGTTTGCTAAGTATTCATGTAATATTGCTATTGTCGGCAAGCGATCTAGGTCTTGCTCCCTCATTTCTCGATTCTAAGCCCAACTTGTTCTTTCATTTCTCTATTCTCTTCAAGGTAGGAAACTAATTCTATTATGAAGGAATCTGTAGGACGCACAATTTAATCTTTAGACCTTATAAAAGAGATGGCCACCATTTTTCTGTAATAGCATAGCCAAAATAAGAACTTAAATAATAATCTCATAGCTAGATTCACTTTGCCATCAGCGAAGTATACAGTAAGTAGAAAAAACCTCCCTTTCAGACCAAAGGGAAAGAAAGTTTTAAAGTGAGAATATAATTTTCCTCATGGGCATTGTCTAGCTTAGAAAAACTACCACAGAACATGCCTGTGACTATAGACTTGTAGTTCAGGCCACCGAAGATTAGAGATGGGACTTGGGCATTCCCTTGACTTGCATCCTCTGGTCTGCTTTAACACAAACCAGGAGGAAAAGAAAGCTCGGCATCAGAAGCAATGGGTGGCAGGCCTATTAATGGCTGATCTGTACAGTGATCTGCCCTCAAGGAGACCCAACAGGCCAGTCCATTGCAGTGGCTTTCAGTGTGGTAAGCCTGGGCTTCAGCAGAAGTCAGCTTGTGAAGAGCCCTGGCAGCTCTGCCAAGAGTTGGATCACTGGAAATGGACCTGCCCTGGAGTCGAAGGATGCCCAGGTCAGAGCCACAGATCTTATTGGCTCTAAGCTGAAAAGCCCTTCACTCAGCCCAACTTCCAAAGTGACCACCGCAGCTGAGGGGATGGCCAAGTAGGGTCAGCAACATTGCAGGCAGAACTGTAAATTTCTTGTTAGAGATGCCACCTGCCTTTACCTGGCCAGTTCTCCTCCCAGGCCAGCCAAGTAATGAAAGTCAACAGAGTGCCTTCCCCTAGGAGGTTCACACCTCCCTTAGGATATACCCCATGTGAAGAGATAGATAGGTCTGGGCCTCTTAACTTACAAGGCCTAAAGCCCACCAGATTATTATCAAGCCCCTTCTATCAGGTTCTATTTGCCTCTCAATCAGAAAAATTACTTGTAGCTTAGACAGCACCTTTCTTAGCTCCTCTAATAATGACTCTGTCCTTTGTTCTAGACCCTGTCTAGCGCACTTGGGCCTCATTCCTTTGTAATCATAACCTCTACTCTACCACCAATGGCTCTACTCCCAACCTGTGTGTACTGATGGTCCTCTTCCCCACTCAATGCTGTATAATTGTTCAAACCTGGTAAATGCCACTTTTAGGATCATTGGTTCCTATCCTCACTCTGTCTTTTATGACCTTGTCTAAATATGATCAGAGTTGGCAAACTTGGAAGGCTTCCATAGCCTTGGCAACTCATGATGAGAGCCTAGGGTGGTTACTGGCGCCATAACCTAGAGTGTCAATTTGTTGGGTCAACAACAGGAGTCACTGTACACTTGCTCTTCATGTGGGATCTCTGTCCTTAATGTGCTGTACATTTTGATTTAATGCTATAACTAGTACTCAAACAGTATGTTTCACTTTGTGTTTCTATGTGGGTGCAAACTGTTGAAATCTTTATACTAAATTGATCTTCTGTATATAAAGAGAATTGAAAATGAAAAAAAAATGAAAATAAATCTTTGCAAAAACTAACAATGGGAATAGGAGAGGGAAGAAGAAGAGGGGTGATAGTGTGAGTGGGAGGAATGGTAGGGTACAAAGAATCATTGTGTCCCCAAATTTGTAAATATGAAATGAATGAAGGCCGTATACATTAATTAAATAGTTTCTAGGCTTAAAAAAAAAACCTATTTTTCCATTACAAAAAAAATCATGAATGAAGAAATAAACTATACAATAAATAACACCAAGTCAATGAATTTAAAACCTAATAGTCTTTATAAATGTAGATCTTCAGATGTTACCATATACTTACTTAAACCATTTTAAACATTTATTTTATTTATTTGAAATGCAGAGTAACAGAGAGAGAGAATGAAAAACAGAAAGCATTCTTCCATCCACTGGTTCATTTCCCAAATAGCCACAACAGGTAGAGCTGGGCCAGGCCATATCCAGAAACCTAAAATTCTATCTGAGTCTCCCAAATGGGTGGCAAAGGCCCAATTACATGGCCATCACCCTATTGTGCTTTATCAGGTGCATTAGCTGGAAGTTTGGTTGGAATCAGAGTAGCAGGGATCAAGCTGGTACTCCCATACGGATGCCAGCATCGCAAGCACCCCACTGTGCCACAACTCTGGTCCCCCAGATTAATTCTTGGTGGACTGAGAAGCCCAATATAAAGTAAGAATTTATTTGAAATGCTAAAACACATAAATTAAAATGTAACTGAAATGATGTTGAAAATAACATTAAATCATAAATCCAAGAGACCACAATGTCAATGAATTATAGAGATTAACTACATACAAATTTTTAGAATTCTAACATTGTAAAATATGATAAATCAAAATAAGAGGAAAACAATAATCTAAGAAAAAAATTATAATACATTCTATAAGCAAGTTACTACAATCCTGCACTATAAAAGTTCATGGAAATCAATATGAAGCAAACTAAAACAGCAATACAATTATGAGTGTAGAATATAGAAAAATAATTTATAAAAAAATTAAAGGGTTAAAATGACTAATAATCAAGTAAGAATATCATTATTCCTACTCATCATGCAAACTAGTTATGAAATTGGTACCTTCTAAACAGCATTTTAACTGATAATGCTTAATATTATAGTAAAGCTGATATTCATGTATGTTACTGGCAAGTGTATCACTAAACCCTCTCTGGAAATGTTTTGTAAAATCACGTTAAAACATCACTTAGTTTTTAACCCAACAATATCCTTTTTAGGAATCTACTTCTGAGGAATATTTCAATTTCAATTTATAAACAATATTCAGCACAGTATAATTTAAAAGAGCAAAGATTCAGAAACAATTTTAGCAAAAGTATTAAGAATACAGTTGACATTAGTTAGAGAAAACTGGACAGTTCATTTGTGGATACCCAACATCATCTAGTACCCTCCTAAATTTTGGCAATTTTTAATACTAGAAGACCTATCTCTTAATGTAGAAGTAGGAAAACTAATGTATCTAGATTCCTTGTAACTAGAATACAGGGTGTGACATCACACTCACAGAAGACTTGAGACAGAATAAGCAGCAAGAGCAGAGAGCAGTACATGGGGGAATCAATCTCATAGCAAGCTTAATGACAAAGACACTCAATTTTGGGGGGAATGATACTGATGAAGGACACAAAACCAAGAGAAGTGGCTTTGGAGCAAAATGTTTCATTCAGTTAGGCTTCTCCAAACATCAGATTCCAAATAATCTGATAAAGGACCAACTGGAAAGAGATCTTGAATTGGTTTGGAATAGTTATAACAATTTAGCATAAATTCCAAAATTGGCCATTCATTGCTTTTAAAATCTACTTATTTGTTTTAAAAGTTGGAGTTACAGAGAAAGAGGTAGAAACAAAGAGAGAAAGAGAGACCTTCCATCTGCTGGTTCACACCCTAGGTAGCCTCGTCAGCATTGGGGCCAGGCTGAAGCCAGCAGCCAGACACTTCATCCAGTTCTCACATATGGGTGGTAGGGGCCCAGACACTTGGGCCATCTTCTGCTGCTTGTCCAGGCACATTAACAGGGAGCTGCATTGGAAGTGGAACAGCTGAGACTTGAACCGGCACCCATATGGGATGCCAGCAACATAGGCAGTCATTTTACCCACTATACCCCAATGCCAGCCCCCATTCATTTCTTTGCAATCTCCTTGAATCCTAATATAATCTACTCATTCAAATATATTGATCCATATATGTATATATATATAACTCTGTATATTTGCATATATATGGATATATACATATGAATATACACGTGTATGTGTATATATAATTGTACATATATACATATTATGTCTCTATATAAAGCAAATCTATCTAATCACTTTCTTTTCTTTTAAAGATTTTTTTATTTATTTATTTGACAGGCAGAGCTACAGTCAGTGAGAGAGAGAGACAGAGAGAAAAGTCTTCCTTCCATTGGTTCACTCCCCAAATGACCGCCACGGCCAGCGCTGCGCCAATCCAAGGAGCCAGGTGCTTCCTCCTGGTCTCCAATGCAGGTGCAAGGGCCCAAGCACCTGGGCCATCCTCCACCACCCTCCTGGGCCATAGCAGAGAGCTAGACTAGAAGAGGAACAACCAGGACCAGAACCCGGCACCCACATGGGATGCCGGCACCACAGGCGGAGGACCAACCAAGTGAGCCACGTCGCTGGCCCCTAATTACTTTCTTTAAAAAAAAAAAAGATAGATTTATTTATTTATTTATTTATTTTAATGGCAGAGTTACAAAGAGAAAAAAGGAGAGTCAGAGAGAGATCTTTCATCTGTTAGTTCACTCTCCAAATAGCCAAAACAGCCTGGAATGGGCCAGGCTGAAGCCAGGAGGCTTTCCATGTCATACAGGGGCCAAAGCACTTGGGACATCCTCCACTGCTTTCCCAGGCCCAATAGCAGGGAGCTGGATCAGAAGTGAAGAAACCTGGACTCGAACTGGTGCCCATATAGGATGCTAGTGCTGCAGGCTGCAGCTTTAACTCACTGAGCCTTGGCGCCAAACCCTGCACTCACTTTTAATTAGATTAGCCTTCTGAGTAACTTGAGGATTCTTTGCAATGAAACACTACTAAAATTACATGGCTTTGTAAATGCTCTATATGTAAATCCTGAAATTCTTTACCTGCTATAGAAAAGAGTATGTTTTATAGCTGGTTAATGTGATAAGTAAAACAGCATTAAGAAGCTTTATCTCTAACAAGAATTAATAGGCTACAAATAGTTTCAATTCTGTTTTAAATCTGATTCTGCTTAGTAACAAGTTAGCAGTCCCATTAATATAAAATGAATAGATATTAAAGGAAGTTAGGGTAACAACTATCATAATTTTTTATATTTTCACCATGATTTCTGATAAATTACATGAACTTTATTTTTATTAATTTTTTGAGAATCAGAGAGACAATGAAAGACAAGAGAGAGAGAACTTCCATCCACTGATTTACTCCACCAAATGCCTGCAACAACTGAAGGCTCAGACATGCTGAAGCCAGGAGCCAAAAACTCATTCTGGGTGGCAAGGACTCAGTACTTGAGCCTTCCTCCCAGGGTGCACATAAGCTGGGAGCTGAAATTATAAACAAGAACCAATACACACAACAAGCATTCCAATATGGGAACAGATGCCCTAAATCCCGCCTTAACTGCTAGACCAATAGCCTCTTCTAAATTTTGTGGGTTTTTTAATTTATTTAAGGTATACAAATTTCATGTATTTCATTTACACAGATTTAGGAACACAGTGATACTTCCCAACCTACCCTTCCTCATGTACACTCTCTCACCCTTCTACCTCCTGCCTCTCCTAGTCCCACACTTAATTTTTACAAAGATCTATTTTCACTTTAACCTATTTCAGTTTAATCTTATACTCATTAGATTAGCCCTGGGGCCAGCACTGTGGCACAGCGGATTAACATCTTGGCCTGAAGCGCCTGCATCCCATATGGAGACCCGGCTACTCCACATCTGATCCAACTCTCTTCTATGGCCTGGGAAAGCAGTAGAAGATGGCCCAAGTCCTTGGGCCCCTGCACCTATGTGGGAGACCTGAAAGAAGCTCTTGGCTCTTGGCTCCCTCCCTCCCTCCCTCTCCTTTCTCTGTGTAACTCTGACTTTCAAATAAATAAATAAATCTTAAAAAAAAAGATAAGCACTACACTAAGTAAATAATTCAACAAATAGTGCAAATAAAGAAACACTGTTCCTCAACAGTAGAAACAAGGGCTGTAAACAATCAAATACCAAAATGTCAATTTCACTCATATGCATTATATTTTAGGTACTCTATTAGTAACCACAGATAAGGAAAAACATGGCATTTGCCTTTGGGGATTGGCTCATTACACTAAGTATAATGGTTTCCAATTGCATCCATTTTGTTGCAAAAAACAGGATTTAATTCTTTTTGGGCTGTGTATTATTCCACAGTGTATATATATATCATGATTTTTTTTATCTAATCTTCAGTTTAAGGACATCTGGGTTGATTTCATATCTTAGCTATTGTGAACATAGCTGCAATGAACATGGGGGTATAGATAACTCTTTCATATGCTGATTTCATTTCCTTTGGGTAAATTCCCAGGAATGAGATTGCTGGGTCCCATGGTAGATCTATTTTCAGATTTCTGAGGTATCCCCATACTGTCTTCCACAATGGCTGCACCAGTTTGCATTTCCAGTGAATTAGAGTACCTTTTTCCCCACATCCTCACCAGCCTTCATTCTTTTTTGATTTCTGTATGGCAGCTATTGTAACTGGGGTGAGGTGAAATTTCACCATGGTTTAGATTTCCATTTCCCTGGTGGCTAGTGATCCTGAGCATTTTTTCATTTATCTTTTGACCATTTGAATTTCTTCTTTTGAAAAATGTCTATTCATGTCCATTACCCATTTCTTAACTGGATTGTTTTGTTGTTGTTAAGTTTCTTGAGCTCTTTATAGATTCTGAATACTAAACTTTTGTAAGTTGAACAGTTTGCAAATATTCTATTCTGTTGGTTGCCTCTTCACTTTGTTGAGTGTTTCTTTTGTAGTGCAGGAGCTTCTAATTTTGATGTAATCCAATTTGTCAATTTTGGCTTTGATTGCCTGTACTTCTGGGGTCTTTTTCAAGTCTTTGCCTATACTATATGTATATATGCATATATATGAAGATACATCCATGAATATATGTGCATATATGTATAACTATACATATATGCATATCATGTACATATAAGGCAACTGTACTATTTCATCAAACACTTTCACCAGAGGAACTCTACACCTGAAAAATTTTGACTTCATTCAATAATGGAAAAAAGGGAAATGAAATCAGATCTTTGAGGACATACTATATGCATTAATGAGCACTGGGCCTATATTTTATGATTAAATTCCCACAGTCATCTGGAAAAGCAAATACTAATACCTTCAATAGTCACTTCTCTCATGAAAAAGAGGATTATTTTCTTATTTCATTTTTACAAAAATAATTATATCAATTTTCCAAATGAAGAAAGGGAGCTAAATTACAAGAATTTAATGGTCCTGGTTTGGTTGATTCTAAGCAGAAGCTGTTAACATTTGTGCTCTTTTGTTATCACTCAGAGACACATACATAGGGAGCTCTCTATTCTGGACTGATTTAAATAAATATCTCTCTGGGTCTAAAGTTAACCTACCTTAACCTTTATTGTACTGTGTTCCATATTTCACTGGGTTGGTAGATAAACATATATACTCAGAAATAAAAAATATTCAATGGATCTGATGCCCCTTGGGTTTCAGATACTGTCTAAATTATAGATTGAAGCAGTTATTTATTCAGGATTATATTGATATTGCACAGGAATCGCAAAATATATTATAAAAAACCTCCTCTAAACTACATTTCACCCTGCATGCTAAATGAAATGCAAATTATTTCTAGCTGCTAATGTATTATTGTTAATTTATCCTCCCAACATTTTATGAATATGTATTTAATAATCCTAAAACAACAATTTGCTGCAAATAAAAGAATGATGGATATTCAGTAAAGGCACACAATCAGTTTTTTATCTCCTATCTCAAACACAGTGTCACCTTGGGACAAGTTGAGTTGCACTGACATTAAACATCAGTTTTTGTAAAGCTTCACTGTGATGCATATGGGACTGGTACCTTATTGAATAGCCTGTACTTCAGTGTACAGTAACAGAACCTAGCACATCTACCTGGAAATTGAAACAGACTTCATTGACACCACTTGAGAGAAGCGGCCACTGGAGGGTGAACCAATGGAAAAGGAAGACGTTTCTCTCTGTCTCTCTATCTCTCTCACTGTCCACTCTGCCTGTCAAAAAAAAGAATTAATAGTAAAACTTATCTTCAAACTGTACTTTTTACTTTGTGTATCTGTGTTGATGCAGATAGTTGAAATATTTACTTAGTATAGAGTTAGTCTTCTGTATAAAAAGTCAATTAAAAACAAATCTTAATGGAAAATAGAATGGGAGAGGGAGTAGGATGTGGGATGTGGGATGCAAGTAGGGGTAGGAAAGCAGGATTTGGGGGAAGAAACACCATATCCCTAAAAGCTGTACATATGAAATTTGTATTCATTAAATAAAAACATTTTTTAAAAAAGTTGTGCAGATGTTTAGCACAGCAGTTAAGGCTTCTTTGGGACACTCACACTGCACACTGGAGTGCCTGATTTCAAGCCCAAGATCCAACCCCATTTTAGCTCCCTGCAAATGCATAGCCTGGCAGGCAATTGGTGACAGCTAAATCGCTTGGGTCCCTGCCAACCATGAGGCAGGCCAAGATTTGAGGAGTTAAAAAGTGAAGTGAATAGGAGATTGATCTATCTATCTTTCTATCTCTACCCCACCCCCCACCTTTCAATGAGATAAAATTATTTGTAAAAAGAAAAGTTGGCCAGCACCGTGGCTCCATAGGCTAATCCTCCGCCTGTGGCGCCGGCACCCTGGGTTCTAGTCCCAGTCGGGGCGCTGGATTCTGTCCCGGTTGTTCCTCTTCCAGGCCAGCTCTCTGCTGTGGCCCAGGAATGCAGTGGAGGATGGCCCAAGTGCTTGGGCCCTGCACCCCATGGGAGACCAGGAGAAGCACCTGGCTCCTGGCTTCTGATCAGCACGGTGCGCCAGCCGCAGTGTTCTGGCCACAGCGGCCATTGAGGGGGTGAAGCAACGGAAAAAGGAAGACCTTTCTCTCTGTCTCTCTCTCTCACTGTCCACTCTGCCTGTCAAAAAAAAAAAAAGAAAAGAAAGAAAAGTTGTGGGGCTGGAATTGTGGCATAGCATGCAAATCTGCTGCCTGAAATGCCAACAACCTATATGGGCACTAGCTAGTGTCCCAACTGCTCCACTTCCTTTTTAATGGCCTGGGAAAAGCAGCAGGAAGATGGTTCAAGTTCTCCGGCCCCTGCTATCCATGTGGGAGACCATGGAAGAAGCCATCTAGGGAGTGAACCAGTGGATGAAAGCTCTCTCTCTATGTCTGTAACTTTGACTTTCAAATAAAAATAAATAGATCTTTAAAAAAATAAATAAAAATTGTATGTGACCCAGTGCAAGTTATTTTTTAACTTCCCTAAGTCTTTTTTTTTTTTTTTTGACAGGCAGAGTGGACAGTGAGAGAGAGAGACAGAGAGAAAGGTCTTCCTTTTGCCATTGGTTCACCCTCCAATGGCCGCCTGATCTGAAGCCAGGAGCCAGGTGCTTCTCCTGGTCTCCCATGCGGGTGCAGGGCCCAAGCACTTGGGCCATCCTCCACTGCACTCTCGAGCCACAGCAGAGGGCTGGCCTGGAAGAGGGGCAACTGGGACAGAATCTGGTGCCCCGACCAGGACTAGAACCCGGTGTGCCGGAGCCACAGGCAGAGGATTAGCCTATGGAGCCACAGCTCTGGCCATAACTTCCCTAAGTCTTGATTTTCCCATATGTAAAATATAGATGAAAACATTTTAGGTTCAAACTACTATTAGAGAAAATATACACAAACCAATTAGCCTAACACAAAGTGTACATCAATAAGTGTTAATTTTCTTTATAATTCATTCATTGATTAAACATCTGTTTAGTCTTTTCAAGATGCCAGATGTTAGAAATACAAAAATAAATGAAATTCTACTCCTTCCCTAAACAAGTTTACAATGTCTTGAGAAATAAAACTAAGATAGAATTAAGAGCATGGTATGATTGGCTCATAGTCAAAGATATCCAAATCAACTATCACGCAGGTGGGGCAGGAGCTTTGAGAAGTTCCAATCTGAACAGGATTTGGTCATCCAAACTCATGCTGGCATTTTAGATTTTTTTAAAAAAATATTTATTTATTTATTTATTTACTTGAAAGTCAGAATTACAGAGAGAGAGAGAGGTGGGGGGGGGGGAAGACAGAGGGAAAGAGATCTTGCATCCGCTGGTTCACTCCCCAAATGGCTACAACAGTTGGAGTTGGGCCAGATTGAAGCCAGGAGCTTCTTCTGGGTCTCCCACATGGGTGCAAGGGCCCAAGGACTTGGGCCATCCTCTGCTGCCTTCCTGATGCATTACCAGGGAGCTGAATCAGAAGTGGAAAAGCCAGAACTCCAACCTGTGCCCATATGGGATGGAGCTTAAACCACTATGCCACAGCACTGGCCCACTTTAGACTTTTTTTTTTTTTAACTCAATCACATTTCTTCATTACAATGTAAGGATGGATAGGGAGTGCTGAAGAAACTAGGGAAATGGCTAAAAACCACTGGAAATCATTTTACGTTTCTCTGTACATTAGAATGTGAATTCTTAAGAGGAGCAAAAATTACATAATTTATGTTGTATCCTTGATGTGTTTTAAAGAACCTTACACAATAATTCCTTAATTTATACCTTGTCTAATTTCTGTACAGGATTTCAGATATCTTATGAGGTGCTGAGAATACAACAAAGTAGAGAGACTTAATAATACAGTGAAAGGGGCCTGTGCTGTGAGTTAACCCACCAGCCTGAAGCACCGGCATCCCATATGGGCACCGGTTCAAGACCTGGCTCCCCCACTTCTGATCCAGCTCTCTGCTTTGGCCTGGGAAAGCAGCACAAGATGGCCCAAGTGCTTGGGCCCCTGCACCTGCATGGGAGATCCAGAAGAAGCTCCTGGCTTCCGGCTTTGGCTCAGTGCAGCTCCGGCCGTTGCAGCCAATTGGGGAGTGAACCATCAGATGGAAGACCTCTCTCTCTCTCTCTCTCTCTGTGTGTGTGTGTGTGTGTGTAACTCTGACTTTCAAATAAATAAATAAATCTTTAAAATAATAATACAGTGAAAGAGCAGAGAAGCAGAGTCAAGGGCAGCATTTCATAGAGAGCTACCAACAACGTACTGGTGAGCCACACCATTGACTACAGTACCCAAAATTAAGTAAGAAAATCTTGTATGATGCACAATTCAAAATGCCCATGAAACTTATTTTATTGCTAAACTCAGAAAGGAATTTTTCTAGTAGGGGGAGTGGATGGAATTTGTCTTTAAAAAAAAAACTGCATGCTATAGAGATGCACATGGTATAAGTCTTACAGCAGAAACACACTGTGTAGAGTTTCTTGCAGAGTTCATCTATCTAGACTGGTAAAAAAAAAAAACTCCAATTGTGCTTCAGTGATAGTAACGGTTGAGGGAATGAATGTTGCGTCCCCTAGCGACCCAGCTCTCTCTTAAACAGGCACAATCTAGATACAGATAGATTCTACAACAACTGGAAATAATATTTCTTCTGTAGACTGAATTTTTCTTGCCTGCCCCACATTAGGTCTTTTTAGAAAAAAAAAGCATTTATTTTTATTTATTTAAAAAGCAAAGTTACAGAGCAAAAGACACACACAGAGAGAGAGAGAGAGAGAGAGAGAGAGAGAATCTTCCATCTACTGGTTCACTCCCTTTTTAAAAGGACTTGAATAGGCATTTTTCAAGAGAGGAAATTCAAAGGGCCAACAGACACCTGGGAGAATGCTCAGGATCAATACCCATCAGGGAAATGCAAATCAAAACCACAATGGAGTTTACCTCTCTCCAGTTAGAATGGCTCTCATACAGAAATCATAAAAGAATAAAGGCTGGCTAGGATATGGGAAAAAAGTTACTGTGGTCCACCATTGGTGGGAATGTTAACTGGCACAATCACTGTTGAATACAGTATGGATATACCTCAGAAATCTAAATATTGACCTACCATGTCATCTATCCATCGCACTCCCAAGAATTTACCCAAACCAAAAAAAAAAAAATCAGTATATTAAAGAGTTATCTGTACTCCCATGTTCATTGCAGCACAATTCACAATAGCTAAGATATAGAATCAACCCAGATGCCCATCACCTGTTGACTGGATAAAGAAATTATCATATATATACACTATGGAGTACTGCCCAGCTGTAAAAAAAAAAAAATGAAATCTTCACTTTTGCAACAAGATGGTCGCATCTGGAAACCATTATACTTAGTGAAATAAGCCAGTCCCAAAAAGACAGATATCATGTTTTTCCTGATCTGAGGTAATTAATAGAGTACCTGAAATGTAATGTATCGGAGTGAGACAGACATTTTGAGAATCAATTATTGTTTATAGCCCTTATCTCTTCCATTGAAGAACAGTGTTTTGTTTTGTTTTCTTTCTCTTCATGCTATTTGATGAACTCTTTTACTTAGAATATGGTTAATTATACAATCATTAGGTATACTGAAAATAGATCATTGTAAAAATTGAGAGTGGGAATCTGAGAGGGAAGGGGAGGAAGGGTTGGAGTGTGGACAGGAGGCAGGGTGGGAAGTGCCACTGTGTTCCTAAATCTGTGTGTATGAAATATATGAAATTTGAATAACTTAAATAAAATTTAAAAATGAAAAGTCTTCCATCCGATGATTAACTCCCTAAATGGCCAAAATGGTTGAAGCTGAGCCGATCTGAAGCCCGGAACCAGGAGTTTTTCTGGGTCTCCCATGTGTTCAAGCACTTGGGCAATTTTCCACTGCTTTCCCAGACCAAAGCAGAAAGCTGGATCAGAAGAGGGGCATCTAGGTAAGGAACCAGTGCCCATATGGGATGCCACTGTCACAGCTGGAGGCTTAGCCTACTACACCACAGCGCCAGCCCCAGTACATCTGTTTTTTAAAAATGTCCTCCATGGATGGGTGGGTGGGTGGATGGATGGATGGATAGATGATGAACACAAAGTTTAGGCTAATAGCAAATTGTAATTCAGAAGCATCTCCCCTTGAGACCATTTTTGCTTAATTTAAACTTCCAGAGAATCCTACTTAGGAGAGTTTCCTGCATTGAACCTTGCCCTCAAATGTCCAGCCCATTGCACTTCTCTAAAGATGTCACTTCTCCAGACAACTTGGTAAGCTCCTCCAGCCGTTCTCTTCTCAAATCTTGTGCTCATCTCTATAAAGACATTCATTTGGCACTCAGTTTTGTGAGTGCTGGCTGTTGGTCTCATCAAGTAAAACTGTTTCTGTTCACTATTATACCCAATCTGAAATAGTGCCTGGAACATACATGGCATTTAATAAAAAAATGAATGAATATCCCAAATTTTTTTCTTCCCTTATTCTAATTCAACTATTTAAATCATTTTATTATCTTAAACTTGGAATTCTAGCCTGAGCCTTGTGCTTTCTTTTAGGCCATTTTATAATTCTTTTAGGTCATTTTATAATTTGGATATTCATTTAATTTTCTTGATCCTCATTTAGGCTCTGCAACTAATCAATTTGTGCCTTGGAAGGCCTTTAATTTAAATGACTCACTCATCTTGTCATTTAGTTCTTGGCTTAAATTCTCATTCATAGTAGCCTATTTGTTTGCTGATTATAATAATTGTTTTTTATTTATTATTTTTGTTCCTGAACCTCTCAGTATACTTTATAATTATGCATTTAGTTTTCTTATTGTTTAATGCCTGTCTTTTTTTTTTTTTTTTTGACAGGCAGAGTGGATAGTGAGAGAGAGAGAGAGAGAGAAAGGTCTTCCTTTTTGCCATTGGTTCACCCTCCAATGGCCGCTGTGGCTGGCGCATCTCATTGATCCGAAGCCAGGAGCCAGGTGCTTCTCCTGGTCTCCCATGCGGGTGCAGGGCCCAATCACTTGGGCCATCCTCCACTGCCTTCCCGGGCCATAGCAGAGAGCTGGCCTGGAAGAGGGGCAACCGGGATAGAATCCAGCGCCCCGACCAGGACTAGAACCCGGTGTGCTGGCACCACAAGGTGGAGGATTAGCCTGTTAAGCCATGGCGCCGGCCCATAGCATTTTAATTTTATTTCTTTTCTTTTTTTTTTTTTTTTTTTTTTTTTTTGACAAGCAGAGTGGACAGTGAGAGAGAGAGACAGAGAGAAAGGTCTTCCTTTTGCTGTTGGTTCACCCTCCAATGGCCGCCGCGGTAGGCGCGCTGCAACTGGTGCACCGCGCTGATCCAATGGCAGGAGCCAGGTGCTTATCCTGGTCTCCCATGGGGTGCAGGGCCCAAGCACTTGGGCCATCCTCCACTGCACTCCCTGGCCACAGCAGAGAGCTGGCCTAGAAGAGGGGCAACCGGGACAGGATCGGTGCCCCAACCAGGATTAGAACCCGGTGTGCCGGCGCCGCAAGGCGGAGGATTAGCCTGTTAAACCACGGCGCCGGCCCATAGCATTTTAATTTTATTTATTTTCTAAGAATTTCTTGCTCTGAAATTTGAATGAAAAGGTAGGGACTACTAGAATCAGCATCCTAATACAGAAAGAAAAAAGATGTGTAAGCTGATCCTCTGTAATAAAATCATAAACTCAAAGAACTATAAAATTAGAAGTCTGAAAGTCAAGCCATCTACTCCAGTCCTCGAGTTTCTGCCAGATAAAAAACTATCTACAGATTTGATAATATGAAAATTTAAAACATCTTGAATATCCATGAGAAACTGATATTCTTATTTTTCATGTGTTAAATTATTTATTTAGTGGACCATTAAGCCTTTTACTTTAATGTAAATTAAAAATATTCTATGTCAAAAATTTAAAAAGAGAAAGAAAGACACAGAAAAAGAATGAGAGGGGGAAGGGAGGGAAATTTCATTTTATTCTTAAAATTGCATCTATTCAAACCTTCAGCCAGCATCCTATTGAATGGGGAAAAATTGGAAGCATTCCCACTGAGATCAGGAACCATACAAAGATGCCCATTCTCTCCATTGCTATTTAATGTAGTCCTGGAAGTTTTAGCAGATCCACTAGGCAAGAAAAAGAAATCAAAGGGATTCAGATCAGTAAGGATGAAGTCAAACTATCCTTATTCACAGATTATATATATATATATATATATATATACCAAAAGACTCCACTAGGAGACTACTGGAACTCATAAGAGTTTGGTAAAATAGCACATTGTAAAATCAACACGCAAAAAAAACAACAAATTTGTATATACAGGCAATGCTATGGCTGAGAAAGAACTTCTAAGATCCATCCCATTCACAATAGCCATAAAAAAAAATTAAATACCTTGGAATAAACTTAACCAAGGAGGTCAAGGATCTCTATGATGAGAATTACAAAACCCTAAAGAAAGAAATAGAAGAAGACATTTAAAAAAATGGAAAAAACTTCCATGTTCATGGATTGGAAGACTCAACATCATCAAAATGTACATTCTTCCGAAAATAATTTACAGATTCAATGCAATACCAATCAAAATACCAAAGACATTCTTCTCAGATCTAGAAAAAATGATGCTGAAATTCATTTGGAAACATAAGAGGCCTAAGATAGCTAATGCAATCTTATACAACAAAAATAAAGCCAGAGGAATAACAATACCAGATTTCAAGACACACTATAAGGCAGTTATAATCAAAACAGCCTGATACTGTTACAAAAACAGATGGATAGGCCAATAGAACAGAATAGAAATGCCAGAAATCAATCCTTGCATCTAGAACCAACTTATATTCGACCAAGAAGTTAAATCCATTCTCTGGAGCAAGGACAGTCTCTTCAGCAAATGGTGCTGGGAAAACTGGATTTCCACATGCAGAAATATGAAGCAAGACCCCTTCCTTACACCTTACACAAAAAAATCCATTCAAAATGGATTAAAGATCTAAATCTACGACCCAATACCATCAAATTAATAGAGAGCATTGGGGAAACCCTGCAAGACATTGGCCTAGGCACAGAGTTCCTGGAAAAGACCCCGGATGCCCAGGCAATAAAAACCAAAATTGGCCGGTGCCGCGGCTCACTAGGCTAATCCTCCACCTTGCAGCGCCGGCACACCGGGTTCTAGTCCCGGTCGGGGCACCGATCCTGTCCCGGTTGCCCCTCTTCCAGGCCAGCTCTCTGCTGTGGCCAGGGAGTGCAGTGGAGGATGGCCCAAGTGCTTGGGCCCTGCACCCCATGGGAGACCAGGAGAAGCACTTGGCTCCTGCCATTGGATCAGCGCGGTGCGCCGGCCGCAGCGCGCTGGCCGCGGCGGCCATTGGAGGGTGAACCAACGGCAAAAAAGGAAGACCTTTCTCTCTGTCTCTCTCTCTCACTGTCCTCTCTGCCTGTCAAAAATAAAATAAAATAAAATAAAATAAAATAAAAAGTAAAAAAAAAAAACCAAAATTAACAAGTAGGATTACATAAAATTGAGAAGCTTCTGTACAGCAAAAGAAAATAGTCAGCAAAGTAAAAAGGCAACCAACAGAATGGGCAAATTTTTGCAAACCATGCAACCGATAAAGGATTAATAACCAGAATATATAAAGTGATCAAAAAACTCAACAATGGCAAAACAAACGACCCAGTCAAGAAGTGGGCAAATGATTTAAAAAGACATTTCTCAAAAAAGGAAATCCAAATGGCCTACAGACACATGAAAAAATGCTCAGTATCACTAGCCATCAGGGAGATGCAAACCAAAACCACATCACTCCAGTTAGAATGTCTTTCATACAGAAATCAACAAACAACAAAGCTGACGAGGATGTGGGGAAAAGGGTACCCTAATCCACTGTTGGTGGGAATGCAGACTGGTAAGGCCACTATGGAAGACAGTTTGGAGATACCTCAGAAATCTGAATATAGTCCTACCATAGAACCCACCCATCTCACTCCTAGGAATTTACCCAAAGGAAATGAAATTAGCATAAAAGAGACATCAGCACCTCTATGTTTATTGAAGCTCAATTCACAATAGCCAAGACATGGAATCAACCTAAATGCCCATCAAAGGAAGAATGGATAAAGAAACAATGGGATATGTACCCTATGGAATACTACACAGCAGTTAAAAAAATGAAATCCGGTCAATTATAGCTAAATGGATGAATCTGGAAAATATCATACTTAGTGAAACAAGCCAGTCCCAAAGGGACAAATATAATATATTCTCTCTGATGTGTGAAAACTAACAGAGTACCTAAAAGGAAATCTCTAGAAGTGAAACAGACACTATGAGAAGCAATTACTTGAACAGCTATCATCTTGACTGTTGAGGAAGACATTATTATTTCACTTTATCTATTTTTTATTCTTTTTTTCTTTACTTAATACCATTGGCTGAACTCTTTACATATATTTAATCATAGATGTATTAAATCAATTGAAAATAGATCCCAGTTAAAAATAAGAGAGGAAATGAGAGAAGGAGGAGCTCTACAGATCAGCACACATTCCCACAGATCTACCCCTAAGGGTGAAGCTAAAAAAAAATTTGCCATGGGACTCCAAATCCCATTTATCTGGGTGGCACTAATCCCATCTTATGGGATAAAGTGATCATATTAAGTATGGAATTGATCATATACATAGGACCATCAGTCAAAAAAATCACATAAGTAAGACCAAGTGCCTGGTAATAACAATAAATAGAATTACAAAGGAGATAAAGTTCCAACATGGGAAGCAATCCACACAGCAGACTCACAGAATGATAAACACCCTAAACAGTACTCTGACCTCAGAATCAGCCCCTAAGGCCTGACTGAAAACACCATAACAGCATTTCAGGCATGGAAAGCCAAACTGTAGTGGCAAAAATGGTTCTGCATGAGGGCTCTCTATGAGTGAGACCCCAGTGGAAAGAAGGGGCCATCAAAGAAGGATGTTAACATTAGATTTAATGAGAATGGTGTTATAGTAATTATCATGTATTTGCTGTGATCCTGAGAACTTAATGTATTAATAAACTCCTTAAAAATAAAAAATAAATAAACTTTAGAGAGTTAAGATTAAAATGTGGAAGATATTTTCAAGAAATAATATTGAGGAAAATACTGTTGTTTCTGAATGCCTTGAAATACTAGATTGAATAAGTAGAACATATAAATTATACAAGTCACAAAATAAGAAAAACAACTGAAATCCAAATATGTAAAATAATTCCAGTTACAGCAGTAGTGTAATTCCTTGTAGCAAAAAAGATAACATCTTTCATACTATATATGTCTTTAACAATTTTATAGAGTGCTGATTCATGAGAAACAAAATAGTAACTCTTTTAGATAGCTGTTAGTATTGTGTACAGTTCCAAGATTTTGGGAAATATTGAAAATCAAGAGCCTAGAAGCAATTTTATTAACAATCAGTGATCATATCTCTAGGAATTCAATAAATGAAAAAGTCAGCTACAAGTAGACATTAAGCACACAATTACTTAATGCATTTGATAAACATGGAAATAACCTTAATTATTCTGCTCTGGAAAACTCTGATATCAATTTAACAAAGCATTGTGTAATCATTAGATATTTGGTTTTTAACACTGTTCAAAATGCAGACCAAATACTAATTGCCTTCCTCTCAAGTTTCACATCCTCTGATTTTGTCTCTTGGAAGACCACCTCCATTCCTCTTTACCCCTACCCTTCCATTCATCTCACGTCTTTCTCCCCGCTTCCTTCTCTCCCTCAGTCTTTCCTGGAAAAATTTTAAGTGACTTCTGTGCTTGGGATACTGAGGTAGAAATTGGGAAGTCAATGCAGACTAAGAGTTTGTGCTTCAAAGGGGCTCACACTATAAACGGAGATAAGCATGTCAAGCCAAAAATTCTAATACAATAAGCATCTTGGTTTACACCTAATTGTATACATCTGTTGCATCTAGACAACAGTAACATCCTAATAATTCTTTTAAAGAAGAAAAAAGAAGAAATCTTTAAAATTAGAATCTGGCTTCAACTTATCTTTGTACATTTTGAGAATTCCTTGAATAAATTGTATGTGCATGATATATTTCTGGAATGAAACGTACCAAATAATAATCACAAGAATGATAAAAATAACAACATAAAGATCAAGCTAAGCATATAGAGATCCATTCCATCCAAATTAACACATGTCCACATCCAAAAAGCTGGGAAATTATTAGCTACTACAAGCTATATAAGTAAATAAATATGTAAGAGTGAAAAATATAATGAAATGATAGCTTACTGTTTCTACATGCCATAGGAACTATCTATGGTAAAATCAGAAAGAGTGGACGGATCTGTGAAGACAATCTGTGACTAGAAAAAAAAGCAATATAAACTGTCTTTTTAAAGTTTGTGAAAAGGACATTTTATTACAAATCACCTATACCCTGACTCAGTACACCCACTCCAGATTTTAACAAACCATGGTCTCTCATAATAAAGCCAAATTCCGCTTGCTACAGTCTGTTAATCTTTCATTATTGCCTCCAGTAAAGATGAAGTTACAATCTTTTATAAATCTATAAAAGCTCTATAAATATATAGCACTGTATTACAGAATTTTTATATTACTTAAGGCCAAGCCTTATTATAGATGCTTTTGCCTTCTAAAAGTTTGAATGAGGTACATAAACTATATTACTGGAGAAAAAAAGAGTCTCCACTGTGGCCTATTCAACTTACCATGACAAAGAGGAAGAAAAACCTTAAAATGTCTAAGATTTTGTCCTTCTTTTGTATTGTTAGAGATTAAGACCCAAAGTAGACAGCACTTTGCTAGCACAGTGATTCTAGTTATTGGTTTTGCCAAGAATACCTAGAAGTGACTAAGGATATAGAAAATTAAAGTCACTTGTAAAACTTTTTATGAGAAATTAAGATGTGAAGAAGAAAAGAGAGGAACCATCCTGACAACAAAGCTGAATCTGACTAAGAAATTTAATGAATTCCTGGTGGTAGAGTGATAAAAGTCTGTTTTTAAAGAAGAGATGGAATTTTAATTGCCCTGACTTGATTAGTACATATTTTACACATTTATTGAAATATCACACTGCATCTCATAAATATGAGCTACTGTTTTCAACCAAAAAATTGTTTTTAAAAAGTTTAAGTATTGTGATATAGTGGTTAAAGTCGCCATCTGTGATGCTAGTATCCATACAGGCACCAGTTTGAATCCTGGCTGCTCCACTTCCAATCCAGCTCCCTGCTAATGTGGCTGGGAAAGCAGCAAAGGATGGTCCCAAGTACCTGGATCCCTGCACCCACATGGGAGACCCAGAAGAAGCTCCTGGCTCCTGGCTTCAAACCAGCCCAGCTCTGGCCATTACTGCCATTTAGGGGGTGAACAGAGGATGGAAGACCTCTCTCTATCTCCCATCTCTCCCTCTCTATAATTCTTCCTTTCAAATAAATAAATAAATGATTTTTAAAAAATAAAGTTTAAGGAGATAGAAATACTAACTACTCTATTATTTTGATTAACACACATCAATTACACACATCAAATTATCACATCCTATCCCATAAATATACATAATTAAAATAATAATTAAAAATAGAATTTTCAACCAAAAAAGGTTTTCTAATCCTGAATTTCATATTTCCAATGATTGCAATGCAAAAACTCTGAAATAAAATCTACCACAGCATAAATGCTTTTGTGATGGGTTGCAGGGAAATTGAGGAAAAGAGAGCAGTATCCTTTTTCAGGTTGATGGAAAGAAGCTGTAAATAAGAAGATAAGCGGAAGGGCCCAGCACTGTGACGTAGCAGGTAAAGCTGCCACCTGCAGTGTCGGAATCCCATATGGACACCAGTTCGAGACCCAACTGCTCTACTTCCAATCCACCTCTCTGCTATGGCCTGGGAAAGCAGTGGATGATGGTCCAAGTCCTTGAGCCCCTACACCCACATAGGAAACCCAGAGGAAGCTCTTGGCTTTGGATAGGCCCAGCTTCAACCATTGCAGCCATTTGGAGAGCGAACCAGCAGATGGAAGTTTATATATATATATATGTATATATATATACACAAACACATGCACACACACACACACACACATATATATATATATGCCTCTGAGTAAATTTTTTTTAAAAAGTGATTGCACTATATAGGATTTTTTTAAAAACAGATGAAGTGGTACAGAATGTTTGTGGAGTTGTAAGCTCTTTGTCGATGCCTGCATCCTGAGCCCATGACTGAGCAGATCTCCAACAAACACGTGCTAAAGAATAAATAAATTCTACCACTAGTAGACAAACAATAAACACAAGAGTGTGAGAACACAAAAAAGAAAATGCTCAAATCTTCCTGGAAATGTAAAGAAAAGTTTTCTAAATAAGCTTAATTGAATAAGGAGTAATTTGAGAAAAACCTTGGATCTGCCAGAGAGCAGCAGGATGAGTGAATTATAGGCAGTGGAGATGATGTGTACAGGAGCACAGAGGCATGAAATGGTCTGGTGTGCCTGGGGATCTGAAGACTGTAAGTGTGGCTTCATCTCAGCATGCACATGAAGGAGCACTGGGAGAGAAACCAAAGGGCAAACAAAAGCCAAATTCTTTAGACTTTGCATAATGCACCATGCCATGGGATTTGGGCATTTTCCTACAGGGAAATAACTTTGTATACATGAAAAAATAGAATTATTATCCCTTTTGTTCAGGACATCACACCCTAATGAAAACAAATTACTAAAACAACTGTGTGACATTTTGGGGATGCACTTTTTTGTCCATGCTGATTGAGGAATGCAGCAGTTTGAACCATTCAAGACATGATTCTTTGATACATAGAGGTGTGAGACATCCCAGCTCACACAACTTTAGCAGCAACACAACACACAACATTGAAGATAAGAGAGACACTCCCGCCTGTCATTGTTGTATTGGCAGAGATCAGATGATCTATGAGATGACTGCATTCCTTTCTAGTCATATACTGATACACATGCAATCATAATTGAAATCTTAACACATATGGGAGATAAACCTAATTAGAATCACGGCAATATAGTACTGAGATATGAGTGAGAAAAGAACCTACAGGTCTTTTTGATTATCATATGTCAGAAATATGCATATTCATGCTCATCTGGAAAGCTACCAAGAGCTATATGATCCTTATGATCCATCTGCAGTTGCCATCTTCCTTTACCTACCCCTTAATGCCCTTACTAAATATTTTTTTAAAGGTAAGAAATTGTAAAAGTAGGAAAGCAGAATTTGATCACTGTATCTTTGCAGCTTTAAACAAAAGTGACAGCTTGAGCTTTCCTATCCTTACAGATTTTGTTAATTTATCCTGACATCAGAGACATTGTAAGATATTAATACAAAGTTTTGTGACAATGAGGAAGACCCAGAGGACAAGTCACAGTGGCCTAATAGAGAGGCCAGGGAGAGAGGACAGCTGGCAGGAATTCCCAGGAAAGGGTCTGAATCTGGAGTCCAGAGACCACCAACAGAAATATAAAGAGATTTCTGTGGCCCATGAACTTGGATAGGGAAACATAAGTGATCTTATTGATTATTACTGTATGTAATACATGTTACTTTGTCACCAGAATAAGTGATAGATATTTTCATACAATGTAGTTATTGCAAATGTCTAGGAATATGTCTTCCTTAATCACCAACTTGAAATTACAACCATTTTTAAACCTACCCTAACAATGCTTGCTCACAATCTTCCTGTCTATGAATGTTGACCCTAACGACAGGGTAATTTTGCCACTAATAGGCACTTAGCCCCTAACAATGAAACAATGAAACTCTGTGATCTCATGTTGGTATACAAGATGCATAGTCCTTGCTTTCCAGTGAATTCTCTCTATAAAAAAAAAAAAGTAGCACAGGAGTCCTTGAGGTGATGAGGTGAGGGAGGGAGAACAATGAGCACTGGCAAGGTGAATGCAGAGTGAAGTAACAGATGAATTACCAAGAACAGATGTTTGTCTATAAGGAGCTCCTCAATTTCACTTCACAATGGAAATATCCTTTCTATTTCAGGAAGTCAATCCTGTTCAGTGACATGTGTTCCAAACAAATATTTTGAGTGAAAGTTAAAAAAAAAAAGTAAAACATGGAAAGGTATAGTAATATCAATGGCTTGATAAATTTATTTCAATATAATTGCTTTCCTCTCTAATTTTATGTATTATTTTATGCATTTAAAAATACTCTAAGACATGGCTATAAGTTTCATTAGATTGCCATAAAACAAATAAGTGATCCTTTGACCTAGATCATATTATCTTCTGACAATTGGATCTATGTTTGCTTCTGTTGCTCTCATTTTTCAACTAGTGTGTTTAAACGGAGGAGCCTATGGAATATGGGAAGTTTTGTGACCTCCAATACTTGGGAAAAAAGAGTAAGACTTATATCTTTCATGTCAGAAAGAAGTCAAATCTAAAAGCCAAATTTTCTGAAAATTTCCAATATTATAAAAGCTTATCTCTTTGTTTACATTCATTGCTTAGAACTATTTTCATTCTATAGTTTAGCATATTCCTGAAACCAGAAGGCTCTGTGGACATCCCTTCAGAAGAAGAAAGGAAATAAATCACAAAAACAAGTGGCCCAAGAAACAGAGTAGAAAGCTGGGGGCACAGAAGTAACTTCCAAGAGGAGAGATGAACATGCTGGGCTATCTGGGCCCATCACAGAAAGGAAAGAGGGCAGACATTAGTCTGAGATTGGATAGAAGGATGCTAAGCCTAAGAATCATATGTCACTTTCTGAACATTTCTCAATAAATGTAAAAGACATAGACAATTTTCAGAGGAGTTATTGTGTGTGATAGGAATACTTCCATGTTCTGATATAAATCTATTAAAGACATCTACATAAGATGACCACTGAAGCCTACTTCTTTTTTATGTTTCTTTTATTTTATTCAAATTGTACAAGTTTCATATATTTCATATACACAGATTTAGGAACATAGTGTTCTTCCCACCCAACCCTCCCTCCTACCCATGCTCCAACACTTCTTCTTCCTCCCTCTCCCATTCCTACTCTCAATTTTTACAGAGATCTACTTTTAGATTACTTAATGATCATAAAGTTAACCCTACACTAAGTAAGAGTTCAACAAATAGTATGAAGAAAAAAAAAACACACTGTTCCTCAATAGAAGAGACAAGGGCTGTAAACAATCATCAAATCTCAAAATGTCCATTTCACTCCAATACATTGCATTTTATATACTCAGTTACTTTGTATCAAGGAAAACATATGGTATCTGGCTGGCACCGTGGCTCACTAGGCTAATCCTCTGCCTGCAACGCCAGCACCCTGGGTTCTAATCCCGGTTGGGGCACCGGATTCTGTCCCTGTTGCTCCTTTTCCAGTCCAGCTCTCTGCTGTGTCCGGGAAGGCAGTGGAGGATGGCCCAAGTGCTTGGGCCCTACACCCGCTTGGAGACCAGGAGGAAGCACCTGGCTCCTGGCTTTGGATCGGCACAGCACACCGGCCGTAGCAGCCATTTGGGGAGTGAACCAATGGAAGGAAGACCTTTCTCTCTGTCTCTTTCTCACTGTCTAACTCTGCCTGTCAAAAAAAAAAAAGAAAGAAAGAAAGAAAGAAAGAAAGAAAGAAAGAAAGAAAGAAAGAAAGAAAGAAAACATATGGTATCTGGTATCTGTCTTTGGGGGACTAGTGAAGCCTACTTCTAATTCTGGAATATAATCATTAATTTCAGAAGTTCAAAGCCATTGCTTCATGCCTAACTCTACATTACTTACTTCCCATTTAGTCCAATAAAAAGTACAAAGTGTTTCTGTCCAGAAAATGAGCAGGGATTCAGTAGGTCTGTTGGGTCCAAGCTTGGCCACCAGGGACAGAGGCTTTAAAAAAAAAAAAAAAAAGTTTATTTTGAAAGTCAAAGTTACACAGTGAGAAGAGAGGGAGGATCATCCACCCACTGGTTCACTCTCCAAAGGGCTGCAATGGCCAATGTTTGCCCAGGCCAAAGCCAGGAGGTAGGAGCTTCTTCCAGGTTTCCCACATGGAAAGTGCTTTTTAAATTTCTGGAGGAAAAAAAAATCCAAAAGCTTTCTTACCTAACTTCACATTTTTAATCAGTGTTGTGTCAACAAAGGCACTTTTTAACACTTGTTTCCCTTGTGTACATTTGCCATATTTAGAGAACTGACCTTCCTAATTAAGCTCTGCTTACTCTGACTTGCACAATGCAGTGATAGGATGGTTGTTGAATTCACCCCGGCTAACCCACAGGACTCCTGCCCCTGCTCTTCACAGGCACGGCTTCCAAGGCCCTGAGACAGCCATATATCCGGCTCACCATCATCCTGACCATTGCTGTATGCTTGCTACCTGTCGTTGCCATCTGCTTCTTGTCCATGACCATTTGGCCATCAGAAAGTGACAAGGTAGGGAGTGAGACCCTGATGGAAAGCAGAGTGTCTGGTTGCATGCATGTAACCAGAATTTGAAAGAACATTCATGGAACCATAGATATACGGGACATGTGTTCCTCAGCCAGCACCCCAACAACTCATGTGGTAGCTTGGGCAAGCTAAAGAACAACCTCAGAACCCTTCAGGGATTCATACCTCTTTATTCTCACAACAGCAGGTGAGAGTACACAGGAAACGTAGCCACTTGCTTGTGGCCAACAAGCTACAGAAAAGAAGTCAATATCCAGCTCTGTCCTCAGTTTCTTATATATTTTTAAAGATTTATTTATTTATTTGAAAGTCATAGTTAGAGAGAGACAGAGAGAGAGATACCTTCCATCTGTTGTTTCATTCCCCCAGATGGCCAGAACAGACAGAGCTTGGCCAGAATTAAGCCAGGAACCAGGAGCTTCATCTAGGGCTCTCAGATGGGTCATAGAGGACCAAACACTTGAGTCATCTTTTGATGCTTTTCTCAAGCCATCAATAGAGAGCTGTATTAGAGGTGGAGCATTGGCCGGCGCCGTGGCTTACTAGGCTAATCCTCCGCCTGTGGTGCCAGCACCCCAGGTTCTAGTCCCGGTTGGGGATACAGTTCTCTGCTGTGGCCCGAGAGTACAGTGGAGGATGGCCCAAGTGCCTGGGTCCTGCACCCGCATGGGAGACCAGAAGGAGGCACCTGGCTCCTGGCTTCGGATCAACAAAGCACGCCGACTGTAGCAGCCATTTGTGGGGTGAACCAACAGAAGGAAGACCTTTCTCTCTGTTTCTCTCTCTCTCTCACTGTCTAACTCAGCCTATCAAAAAAAAAAAAAAGTGGAGCAGTCAGAACATGAACAGTGCCCATATGGAATGCTGACATTGCAAGCAGTGGCTTTACCTGCTACACCACAATGCCAGCCCCTCTTATATATGTTTTATACACAACCGTGACAGGCAGCCAAGGAGTTACATGGCAGAACTGTATCAGTTTCTGGGCCCACTGACTAGCAGAAAATGTATCAGCTACTGGGTCTGCCAAGTTGCCATAGAGGCACATATAGGACAAGACAACAGCATGGAAACTTGATAAGCATCATCTTCCCAAATTCATTTCCTCAACAAGGTCCCATTCTCAAGAACTCTCCATCTATAAAGAGAGAGAAAGGGAGCCCCACATCCTTAGTGTCAGACATGCATTGGATATTTATTTTATTTTATCCTTAAGGCCATAGTGTAAAATAAATATTACTATCCCAATTTACCAGCAAGCTAAAACTCAAAGGGATTAATTTCCTCACGTTCATTTAAATCAGTCAATGCTTACTTGACTCCAAACCTACTACTCTCTATCCACCTTACTGTGCTATGCAGAATCATAGACAAAAACTCACACTATGGAACCAAATCTAAGCTTCATCACCTTTATAGTATCCTGATTTCATTGTATTAATTTATCTCTGTGTACCCCAATTCTTTAATCTGTAAAATGAGGATAATAGTATTTACTTCAGTTAGCACCATGTGCTCAACACATAATAAGTGGACAATAAAAGTTAATTATTTTCATCACAACACAGGAAAAAGAATGAAACTCAGAAAGGAAAGTTAATAAGAAAGAAAACATAGCAGAGCATGACCTGTTGTCTCATATGATTTGTGCAGCACTTTCATCCATTAAATTTTAATTCAGGAAAACACTGCACATGCAATTTATTCAAGAAACTCTGAAAAGTAAAAAGAAAACTTGAAACCATATTCTAATTTAAATATTTCTTCTCTAAAAAAAATTGTTAGGGTGTTACCATGCACTAGTTGAAATTGATATACACAATTAAATGCAAATCAGGACCTTTATCATATCGTATTAAAATTTTTGGCTTGACATGCTTATCTCCATTTACAATGTGAGCTCCTTTAAAGCAGAAATTGTTAGTCTGCATTGACTTCCTAATTTCTACCTCAGTATCCCAAACACAGAAGTCACTTAATAAATATTCCAAGAAAGAGGGAGGGAAAGAAGGAAGCAAAGAGGAAAATGTGAGAGGAGATGAATGGAAGAGTAGGAACAAACAGGAAGGGAGGTAGTCTTCCAAGAGGCAAAATCAAAGGATTGTGAAACTTGAGAGAAAGGCAAAATTAACTGGATGGATACATTGTGGTCTTTGAGATAGATGAAGTATCTTGAAGGTTAGGTTGGGATTTAATCATGTTCATAGTACCTCTGATGTAGTTGGACTCCATAAATATGTGTTACTTGAATGATTCAATGGATGACTAGCACTGGGGTGGGAATGCATGTTAAGAAAAGGCTGTAAGATTTTGGACATGTCATTTATCTTCCCTATTAACCAAAGTAAAGAATAAAGCCATGTCTTCCAATGTGTCCTATTAATATTTTCATTCCCAGACTAATTTTGTTGGTTTATTTTTTGAAAAATATTGAGCAGAAAATTTATGTTCAGTTAAATGATGGCTAAAACAAAATTTTGTAATTCTACACTGCTCTCTGACACTTTATAGATAATTTGAAACACTAAGGACATGAGAGTTGTACACTCCACAATTTTTTCCAATGTCTGAGACTCATTAAACATGTTAAACCAGAGGAATGTACTGAGTGCTTTTAAGTGATACATTTTTATGTCCTAGGGGACTAGAAAGGCCTGTGCAGTAGAAATTAAGCACCTGACAAGTTACCTGAAAAACGCTTTTTTATATCTTTTCTAGATTAGCAGCTCAGATGTGAAGCCTCATTAGGTGGAACTACTTTCCATTTCTTGTAACATGGAAGAGACATATCACAGTACTTTTGAGCTGAACAAATATTTAGAGATCACTCCTTCCCCAACAGATGTTGAGGACAGTTGGAACACAGTCTGGAATAAAGTTGGTGAGCAGAAGAAGAGGAAAAGAAAAGAAAGAAAGTTATTTAAACACATCCCTAGCAGAACATTAAGATCAAGTAATAAATGTTAAGATTCCTCAAGAGGAAATGCAGAATTGAGATGAGAAAGAAGAAAAGAATGTGGTGGCCAAGTTCTTACAGTTATTGAAAAGGGGATATTAATATTTACTGAGAAGTGTTCTGTGTGAAACTATGTGCCACACATTACAGATACTGAAATGAATGAGGCATAACCCCAGTTAATGAGCACCCCATGGTATAATGTCAAGACAAATTTGTAAATAGATGTTCTCAAAATAAAGCATAGGTCATATTAGAGGCATTTCTACCAGTTGTTAGGACTGAAAACCTTCAGAGTGTCAACACATGATGAAGAACAGAAATCATGTGAATTCAAGGAATTCTATTTATCATCCCATGATTTTTGCACAAATTTCCTAATTTCATCCAGTTTTACTTGATAGTAAAACCTAGCTCTAAGCAATGCTGAGAATGTTAAATGAGATAACATGTGTGGAAATTTTTACCTCAATGTGTGCACCACATGAATTGTAATGTGTTTGCTCTATTAAATGAGAACATTCAGTTTTGTTCCAGAAGAAAAGAAAAACAAGTAGAACTGATGAAACACATTAAATTTATATGAATTCAACATGCAGTTTGTAAAACATATGGAGAACACACAAGACATGTTAAGTATCAATAGTGAAATACACAGTAGTGAAATACACAATTCCTTGAATGCAGATGGTAGGTGCCCTCAGGTCCTAGTCTCAGGGTCTCCCAGGCTCCCTCCACTGTCTTGTCTTTCTTTTATGACTGAAAATCAATCACTTACTAAAATTAACTCACAGACTTCAGAAAGTGATGCATCCAGCCCTACAAAATCACCAATCACCAGACACATGAGGCCATTTGTTTCCTCTACTGACAACATTTTGATGTTCAGTCTTGTATTGAGGAATTTTTTTCCAGGAACCCCAAGCTCCAAGCAAAAAGTAGCTACCACCTGCACATAGTCCCTAGACTGACTGAAGCCTTCTTTGATATCATCAAAATTCCCTAAAGAACAGGATATTGCCAACCACCAAAGAGGTCCACAAGGACTGCAAACCAACCAGGAACTTGGACATGAGCCGAACACACACCTCTCAGCCCCAATTTCAATCTGTAAGAACATTTACCCCTAAAGTCTCAGGGAGCCTGGGAGTTTAGCAATAGCTCTCTAGATGCTGGCTCTGCACTTTGAAAGAAATATCTTTCTTCCACCATCTTTGTGCTAATTGGCTTACTGCACATCAGGCAAGTGGACCCACTTTGGGGTGATCTATAGCAACTCTTCCAACAAGTTTTGGGGATGTTCTGTCACAAACTGGTGACTATGAAGGGACTAGAGTCCTTAATGGGCATCTTGTCCATGGCACTCTGACCCCTGCCCCATAATCAGTCTTGAGAGCTGTCTTGCATGCTGTGAGCATGTGTTAGTCTCAGACAGCCTCAAGTAGCTAACTGTTGACCAGGCATCATTGGCCTAAGGCACATTTGATGTAGAATAAACTAGACTGAAATTCAGCTTTGAATTTGAGGATGCATCTTCAATGAATAGCAAGCTCATGTATGATGATACCAGAGTAATAGCCCTTGAACCAGTTTGATTGGGCTGTGACTGGAGAATGAGTTTAAAGGTACTTTTCCCTTTTTTCACTGCCTTGAGAGGTTGCTTTATAACTTGACAAACATATTTTGTGACTTGACTCTTTGACAGGTCCAGCAGAATATAGTAAGGGCAATCAGTGCTCTATTTGTATAGCCCTCTGGGGTATTTTGCAAAAAAACAAAATGTTATAACACTGCTTGACCACATCACTTTTTGAAGCCAAATGAAAAGTGGCCACTTAACAGATATCTGAATTATGTCACTGTTTTCCAGTTATATATGCTTTACGAAACAAATTTGAATCAGTTCCATACGTTCAGATTTTTATGGTGTTAGATAAAAGTGAACCAATACAGAGAAAATGGAATGTATCTAGAATAATGGTTCATAAAGGACTGGATTAACCCAAATCCCTATTGGTTCACATAAGTAAATAAACTGCTTTAAATTTTTTTAAAAGGAAAAAGCACAACGAAGCTTTCAGAATTAACAAATATTTGTGTCTGGGTTTGCTAGCCAGGAAATTCTGTACTTACCTTTGTTAGATATTTTAAATCCTAAAGATATAATTTTGACCTAAGAACAAATAACAAAGATGAAGGTAGAGAAATCATCATATCCTTCACAATAATCTAGATTTTAATGTTTTTCCTTAGCCAAGAAAATGGTTGAAAATAATAATCATGCTTATATAATATCTCATTTTCTTAAGTAATCTAACAATACTTATTAAATATAGATTGGGTAAAGATAAATGAGATGAATATTCCTGTACATAAATTGAAGCACTCCTAGCATCTTAAAGTCTATAACAAAAAGACTGAATCTATGAACAAACATGTTTTCGTAAGTTCTCCATATGTGACAAACAAATATAAGACTGCTTTAAAGTAACTAAGAGTTAGAACTTTACACACGCCTTTATTTTTCAAAGGTATCTGAATTAATAGAGTTAATTAGGCTTATTTGGATTGTATAAAAAGTGTTTTTTCAAATTGTGAAATAATGCTAAACTTTATATAGGTATGTTATTGATGTAAATATTCTGGAATTATACAAAATTTGTAAAAATCAAGTGGTCCTGGATTGATATTATCAGTAGTAATTATTATCTTTTTTTTTTCAAGGAGTGGACAGTGAGAGAGAGAGACAGAGAGAAAGGTCTTCCTTTTTCCATTGGTTCGTCCCCCAATGGCCGCGGCCGGCGCGCGGTGGCAGGCGTACCGTGCCAATCCGAAGCCAGGAGCCAGGTGCTTTCTCCTGGTCTCCCTTGTGGGTGCAGGGCCCAAGCACTTGGGCCATCCTCTACTGCCTTCCCAGGCCACAGCAGAGAGCTGGACAGGAAGAGGGGCAACAGGGACAGAATCCTGAGCCCCAACAGGGACTAGAACCTGGGGTGCCAGCTCAGTGAGCCACGGCAAGGGCAGTAGTAATTATTATCTTAATGAGAAGGGACAAAGGAGCCTTTCAAAGATCTTTGAGAGTGCCATTCCCATCACAGGCCCAGAGGACTAAAAAGGACAGAAGTTTTATAAAACCCCAGAATTGCTTTCTAAAATATTTTGTTTGATGAACATAGCTGACTTTCCGTTATAATTTTAATCACAGCTATTTTAAGTCCTTTGTCATCCACAGTTCTAATTCTCCTCTGAAAACATTTGCAAACAGATTCAAGGAGAAGCCTCTGACAAATATTCTTGAATACAAGTTTCTGACAGTTCTAAGATCAATGGAGTAAGTAAGAATTTCTAGAACACTGGGGGGGGAAAACTGATGAATTCATAAAATGGTTACCAAAGATCAAACAAGACAAGAATCAATTGCATGAAACTGAATGAATTAATGAAATTTGCTGATTTCTGAGTTTCATTTAAAATATTATTGGGTCTGTTTTTAAATGTTTCATCTTCTAGGTTCAGAAAAATTTTGTCCAGAGATTTCTATGGTTTAAAATACTTTGGTAAAATATACTTTTATAAAAAGAGATGGAAGCCTAACTCTTTACCCTTCTTAATTCCTTCAAATTCAACAACTCTTTATGAGTTGTTTTTGTTTTTTGTGACACTACAATTGTTTGTATGAGTTTAGTAAGAATCTGCTCTCGCAGGGGCCACCGTTGTAGTATAACAGGTTAAGCCACAGCCTGCGATGCCAGAATCCTATTACAGTTGTGTCAGTTCCTGTCCCCACTGATCCACTTCTGATCCACCTCCCTGCTAATGCACCTGGAAAATTGGTGGAAGATGACCCAATTACTTGGGCCCTTGCCACTCAAACAACATGGGACACTTGGATGAAGCTCCTGGATCCTGGCCCATTTGGAAAGTGAACCAGCAGACAGAAGATTCTCTCTGTCTCTTGCTCTCACTCTCCTTCTCACTCTTTCTGTAACTTGGCCTTTCAAATAAATAAATAAATGTTTAGAGAAAAAAAAGTAGGGCTGGTGTTGTGGCTTAAAGGGTAAGGACACCACCCACAGTGCTATCATCCCATGTTGGCACCAGTTCAAGTCCTGGATGCTCCACTTTCAATCCAGCTCCTGAAAAGGCCTAAGAAAAACAACAGAAGATGGCACAAGCACTTGGGCCCCTGCCATCCACATGGGAGACCCAGAAGATGCTTGTGTTTCCTGGCATCAGCCTGGCCCAGCCCTGGCCATTGTGGCCATTTGGGGACTGAACCAACAGACGGAAGATCTCTCTCTCTCACTCTCTCTCTCTGTCTGATTCTCTCTTTCTCTCTTTCTCTAACTCTTTCAAATAAATAAATAAAACTTAAAAAAAAAAGAATCTGCTCTCTTCATAACAGAATACAACTGGATATACTAACATACCTAAAAACTATGTACATAATGTTTCAAGGGTTCCCAGCCTCAAGATGAGTAAATAAAAATGTCACCTCATAGGCTCAGCAACTTCAAAACATTAAATACTCTAGCTTTAAAAAAAAATCTAAGAAGCTGGCTTCTTTCAGATTTTTCTAATGAAGATTAATATGTGATAAATCACCTTTTCTTAATATACTTAATGCAGATTATAAATTCACAAAGTATAATGCACCTGCTTTTAACTATAACTGTTTATTTTTAAGATGCAAACTTCGGCCGGCGCCACACCTCACTTGGCTAATCCTCCGTCTGCGGCACCAGCACACTGGGTTCTAGTCCCCATTGGGGCCCCGGATTCTGTCCCGGTCACTCCTCTTCCCGTCCAGCTCTCTGCTGTGGCCTGGGAGTGCAGTGGAGGATGGCCCAAGTGCTTGGGCCCTGCACCCGCATGGGAGACCAGGAGAAAGCACCTGGCTCCGGGCTTCGGATCGGTGCGGTGCGCCAGCCGCAGCGCACCAGCCGCAGTGGCCATTGGAGGGTGAACCAATGGCAAAAAAAGGAAGACCTTTCTCTCTGTCTCTCTCTCTCTCTCTCTCTCTCACTGTCCACTCTGCCTGTAAAAAAAAAAAAAAAAAGATGGAAACTTCATTTGTTATATCCTTGTTGAGTTTGTGTGTGTGTGTATATGCATTCTTTTTCAAACTTTGTGTCTGTTGGCTGTCATAATTCTACAGAAATATAACTCCTGAAAAATTATGTTAGCCTGTCATTTTAAGATGACTCACCTACAGAACAAATAAGTTTCAGTTTTACAATGGACTCTAAGTAAAATGAGTTTAGACACTACTCCTTCTATAACCTCTTTGTTGCTCAAGTGAGGCTGAAGGGCTTTTAGATACAGAACACTGGCTGTCAATCACTTCCTTCCCATTGTGAGACCATATCAAACCAGCAACCAGAATCTAGAATCTATAGAGATAGATTAGATTCTATAGATAGATTCTATAGAATAGATTCTATAGAGAATAGAATTCTATAGAGATAGATTCTATAGAGATAGATTCTTCAGCACTGAGGTGCTGAAGCAGCTCTTTGAACTCTTGGTATAACATACAAGTCTTAGGAGTTCCTGAAGGTGTGGAAATAGGGAATAGATTACAAGGCCTATTCAGTGAAATAATAACAGGAAACTTCCCTAATTTGGAGAAAGAAAAGGACAAGTCCAGGGAGCACAAAGAACTCCTAACAGATATGACCAGAAAAGATCTTCAACACAACACATTGCAGTCAAATTTTCAACAGTAACTCATAAAGAAAGGATTCTAAAATGTACATGAGAGAAATGCCAGTTACCTTCAACAAATCTTCAATTACACTCACAAGTGATTTCTCATCAGAAACCCTACAGGCTAGGAGAAAATTGAAAGACACAGTCCAAGTCTTAAGAGAAAAAAACGGTCAACCTAAAATACTTTACCCTGCAAAACTCTCATTTATGAATGAACATAAATTGAAAGAATTTGTCGCCACTCATCCATTCTTACAAAAAATGCTTAAGGATGTGATATGCACATAACAACAGAAAGATAGCCATCATTATAATAGAATGTGAAGGCAGAAAATCTCCTAGTAAAAATACAAAGGAAATCCAAAGTAAATAATAGAAAAATTGTAAGGCCAAGTCATTATTTATCAGTATTAGCCTTGAATGTAAATGCCCTAAGTTCTCCAATTTAAAGATACAGACTGACTGAGTGGATTAAAAAAAAAAAAAGACCAGTCTATTTGCTGCCTACAAGAAACACAACTCAGCAACAAAGATGCACTCAAATTGAAAGTGAAAGGATAGAAAAAATATTCCAGGCTAACAAAAAACAAAAAAGATATTCCATGCTAACACAGAACAAAAATGAGTAGGCATAGCCATCCTAATATTATACAAAATAGGCTTTAACACAAAAACTTAAAGAGACAAAGAAGAGCACTATGTGATCCTTAAAGAATCAATTCAAAAGGAAGATGTGACTATAATAAATGTATATGCACACAATGTCAGGGTGCCTGGCTCTTTAAAAGAAATGTTCATGCATCTAAAGGGAGACATAGACTCCAATACAATGGTAATGAGGGACTTCAACTCCTGACTTTCAACAATGAACAGATCAACTAAACAGAAAATCAACAAACAATAGAGCTAATTGACACTATAGACCAAATGGATCTAACAGATATTTATAGAACATCTCATCCCACAGTTGCAGAATATGCATTCTTTTTGTCAGTGCATGGTACTTTCTCTAGGAGGAGACCATATGCTAATCCACAAAGCTAGTCTCAGAAAATTTTTTAAAAAATTAAAATCATACCATGCAACTTAATTTTTTGGACACAATGGAATAAAGCTAGAAATTAACAATTTAAGAATTTCTAGAACATAAGCAAACACATAGAAACTGGGCATCATGCTTCTGAATGAACAGTGGGTCATAGAGTAAAAACCAAGGGAAATTGTTAAAAGTCCTTGGAAAATAATGAAGATGACAACACAACACAACAAAACTTAAAGGATTCAGTAAAAGTTTTGTTAAGAGGAACGCTTATAGCAGTGACTGCCAACATCAAGAAATTCAAAAATCATAAAAAATGAACTATGAATATATCTCAAGGACTGTAAAAATAACAACAAACCAGAATCAAAATTAGTAGGGAATTGGGAAGCCTAGAAGAAATGGGTAAATTCCTAAACACATACAATCTATCAAAATTGAGTCATGAACACATAGAAAACCTAAACAGATCAATTACCAACATGTAAATTGAATCAGTAATAAAGACCCTCCCAAAAAAGAAAAACCTAGTAGCAAAAAGCTTCACTGCTGAAATCTACCAGACTTTTGAAGAACTAAATCCAATTCTTCCCAAACTATTCAAAACAGTGTAAGGGAGGGATTCCTCCCACATTTCTTTCATGAGGCCAGCAACACCTTAATTCCTAAACCAGAAAAAGATACAACAAAGAAAGATAAATATAGACAAGTATCAATTACAAATATGTATTATAAAATCCTCAACAAAATACTAGCTAATCAAATCCAGCAACATATCACAAAGATCATTCAACCAGACCAAGTAGGATTTACCTCAAGTGTGCTGGTATGGTTCCACATACACAGATCAATAAATGTGATACATCACATTAACAAATTGCAGAATAAAAACAATATGATTAACTCAATGGATGCAGAGAAAGCCTTTGACAAAAAAAGTATCCTTTCATGATAAGCACCTTAAGCAAATAGGGTATAGATGGAACAATCCTCAATACAATCAAAGCAATATATGACAAATTTATGGCCAGTGCAATGTTGAATTTGAAAAAGTTAGAAGCATTTGCACCAAGGCAAGGATGCTCACTTTCACCATTGTTATTGAATGTTGTCCTGTAAGTTTTAGCCATAGTCATTAGGCAAGAAAAAAAAAGTCAAAGGGATACAATTTGGAAAGGAGGAAGTCAAATTATCCCTATTTGCACATGACATGATTCTATATATAGGGGAACCAAAAGACTTCACTAACAGACTATTGATATTCACAAAAATGTTTGATAAAGTTGCAGGATATGAAATTAGCACACAAAAATCAATAGCCTTAGTACACCTGAACAATGCCATGGCTGAAAAAGAACTTGTAAGATCAACCCCACTCACAATAGCTGCACAAGAATGTAGACACCTTGGAATAAATTTAACCAAGCAGCTGAAAGATCTTAACAATGAAAATGTCAAAGCATTAAAAACAGAAATAAAAGAACATATAAAATATGGAAAAATTTTCCATGTTCATGGATTGGAAGAATAAATATTATTAAAATGTTCATACATCTGAAAGCAATGTACACATTCAATGTGATCCCAATCAAAATACCAATGACATTTCTTCTAAGATCTATAAAAATGATGCTAAAATTCCTATGGAAATACAAGATAACCTGAATTCATAAAGTGGTCTTTAACAACAAAAACAAAGTCACAGGCATTTCAATACCAGATCTCAAGACAGGGCAGTTTTAATCAAAACAGCCTGGTACTGGCACAAAAATAGACATGTAGACCAATTGGAACAGAATTGAAACTCCAGAAATCAACCCATGCATCTACAACTGACTAATCTTTGACAAAGGAGCTAAAATCAATTACTGGAGCAAGGACAGTCCCTTCAACATATGGTGCTGGGAAAACTGGGTCACCACATGCAGAAGTATGAAACCAGATCCCTACTTGTACCTTATACAAAAATCAACTCAAAATAGATCAAGGATATAAGTCTATGACCTGATACCATCAAATTACTTTAGGAGAATATTGGGGAAACTCTGTAAGACATTGGCATAAGCAAAAACTTCTTGGAAAAGACCCCAGAAGCACAGGCAATCAAAGCCCAAATTGACAAATGAGATTATATCAAGCTAAGAAGTTTCTAAATGAAAAGGAAATTCTCAGCAAATGAAGCGACAACTGTCAGAATGGGAGAAAATATTTGCAAACTATGCAATTGATGAAAGATTAATATCCAGAATCTATAATGAGCTCAAGGAACTCAAGAACTAATAATCCAGGGGCCGGTGCTGTAGCATAGCAGGTAAAGCCACCGCCTGCAGTGTCAGCATCCCATATGGGCTCCGGTTCAATTGCTGGCTGCTCCACTTCCAATCTAGCTCTCTGCTGTGGCCTGGGAAAGCAGTAGAAGATGGCCCAAGTCCTTGGGCCCCTGCTTCCACATGGGAGACTCAGAAGAAGCTCCTGGTTCCTGGCTTCGGATCAGCACAGGTCCGGCTGATGTTGCCAATTGGGGAGTGAACCAGTGGATGGAAGATCTCTCTCTCTCTCTGCCTCTGCCTCTCCTTCTCTCTCTATGTAACTCTGACTTTCAAATAAATATATAAATCTTAAAAAATATAAACATGAGAATTCACATTCAAAAAAAATCCTGTTAAGAAATTGGCAAAGGATTTGAACAGGCATTTTTCAAAAGAGAAAATTCAAATGGCCAAAGACACAGTAAAACATGCTCAGGATCACTAGCCACCAGGGAAATACAAAAAACAAATAAACAAAACACAATGAAGTTTCACCTCACCCCTTTTAGATGGCTGTTGTACACAAATCAACAAAAAATAAGTGCTGGTGAGAATGTGGGGGGATAATGTACCCTACTTCATTGTTGGTGGAAATGTAAACTAGTACAGCCATTGTGGAAGACAGTATTGAGACTCCTCAGAAATCTGAAAATTGATCTACCATATGATTCAGCTATCCCACTCTTAGGAATGTAACCAAATGAATGAGTCCCTATGTTTATTGCACCTCAATTCAGAATAGCTATGATTTGGAATCATGCCAGATGTTCATCAACTGGTGACTAGATAAAGAAAATGGAATACTTGGGGCCGGCGCTGTGGTGCGGCGGGTTAACGCCTTGGCCTGAAGCGCCGGCATCCCATATGGACGCTGGTTCAAGACCTGGCTGCTCCACTTCCAACCTGGCTCTCTGCTATGGGGAGGATGGCCCAAGTCCTTGGGCCCCTGCACCTGCAAGGGAGACCTGGAAGGAGCTCCTGGTTCCTGGCTCCTGATCAGTGCAGCTCTGTCCGTTGCGGCCAACTGGGGAGTGAAGCAACGGATGGAAGACCTTTCTCCTTCTCTCTGCCTCTCCTCTCTCTGTGTAACTCTGACTTTCAAATAAATAACAAATAAATCTTTAAAAAAAAAAATGGAATACTACTCATCCATAAAAAGAATGAAATCCGGTCTTCCCAACAAAATGAGTGCAACTGGAAACCATTTTACTTTGTGAAATAAGCCAGTTCCAAAAAGACAAATACCATATATTTTCCCTGATGTGGTAGCTAATAGAGTACAAAAAAAGTAATATATATGGATGAAACTGACATTTTGAGATTCAATGATTGTTTATAGCCCTTGTCTCGACTGTTGATTAACATTGGTTTTTTTCTTCTTTCTATTTGCTGAATTATTTACTTAGTGTAGTGTTAATCTTATGAGTATAAAATAAGCTGAAAGTAGATCACTATAAAAATTAAAATAAGAAATTGCAAGGAAGAAAGAGGGTGGGAGCATGGGCAGAGGGAGAATAGGGTAGGAAATGTCACTGTGTTCCTAAATCTGTTATATAAAATGCATGAAATTTGTTCACCTTTTAAAAAAATTAAATAAAATAAAACTAATTAATTTAGGGAGAAAAAATAAATGCAAGCATCAGAACTGGAAATATTGATTCAAAATTTGGAAAAGGTGAAATAACTAATGCCATACTTTTCAAATATCTGGATATTGTCACCCAAGGCTCACCGACGTGACTGAGAATGACAACAGCCACTTCTGTGATATACTATTGAAGACAGAGTAATTCACTTGGGCAGAATTTACCATGTGCTGCCACTTTTAGAGGAAAAAGGAAGTTCTGGTGCACTTCTGGCCATATAGAGGAAATTAAAAACCATAATATTTGATAACCAAAATGTTACTCTAGAAACTTCAGGAGGATCTTTAATTTCCTTGTCTCTGGGAAGCCTTTGCTAAGACTTCTTTCTAATATGAATTAATGTTCATTCTCTTGGTCTCAAATGCATATCTTTATCATAATGCTGATCACAGTGCTTGCCCCACTAGGCAACATTTTCCCTGAAGAAAATAATGAAGTCTGACATTGCCCTATTCATGGCTCCAGAAAAGTTATTGACATATAATAGATATTCACTAAGTTTGTTGATTCAATTAAGTTATCCCCCTGCGCAATCCCCCTGGCAAAATACAAACCCTATAAAACATGTTTTTTTCTATATTCTTCTGATCAAAATGGTGTGGATGCAGAAGTGCTTGTGATGTGCATGTTTATCTGAAATATGAAGTGATATTGATTTGTATGCATATTTATATTTCAAGCAGTCACATTATGCCATGCTTTGGTAATAGCTGCATAATTCTCCCACCGGGAGAGCAGTTTCTATAATCGCAGTTGATGATTTCTTTTTATAGACTTTATATTTTATGTGCTGTTTTTTATTGTTAGAAATCAAATTAAGAAAGAAAATTCTTCTGAAATGAGGACTGTGGCCCTGAAAACCATAAATCCAAAGGTAGGAACTTATCTATTCCAGTGAAATGCCAGGTAAATTGCCACCAGAAATTTCAAACTGCCTAAGAAAAAAATTTTCAATTCACTGACATAGAATAAAACATAAAATTAGAAATAAATGATATGGAGAGGAAGCTTCAGATGCTAGGATTTTGAACTTTGATTTTGAACTTTGTAGATTTCATTGCTGAGATACTACAAAGAAATTGCATCATCACCTATTATAGATACCAGCATTATCATCATTGTTTATCATTCTCTACTCTTCTTTTCTGTGAATAGACTCTGTTGCGTGGATTTCAGGAAAATGTGTGAAAATTAGTCTTCATGTATAGTAAAATAATAGTTACTATAGAATCTCTGACATATGCCCATTGCCCCTCTCCCTGGGAACCATAAACCTCCTATTTTATGGGAATGTATATTTCCCACTCATCTGTTATCTCTAATATGTTACCACAGCTAAATAGGTTAAAACTACCATTTATTTCTATCGCAGTCCTCTGTATTTATAACGTAGGCTAGGTTCAGCTGAGTGATTCTTTTGTCAGCCTCCCCTGTGAGGTCTGCAGTCAATTTTGGGTCAAAAAGATGGGGTAGATTATGATGATCTCATCTGAGCAGCCAGGATGACTGGGATATCTTTCCACATAGTGCCTCACTCTCCAGCAGGAAACCTGACTTTGTTCACATAGAGATCATAAAGTTTCAAGAGTAGAAAGCTAGGGCAAGCCCCAAAGTACAAACAATTTTTAAGCCATAACTTGGGAATATGCTAGTGTCCCATTATCCAAACCAAGCAGTTAACCAAACCCAGAGTCACTGTGAGTGGAGACTAGTGAAAGTTATGGACATAGAAAAGTGGGAACAATTTGAAGGCCATTATATTGGAGAAAAATAGTAACTAACCATATCTAATTTCTGATACTTTCTTCTGTGTAGTGGAAGCTCTGTTCTATAATACAATTAGTCGCTCTCTCTGCTTCTTTATTCACTTATGCCAGGAGAATAGGAGTGACCTTTCTTTCTTGGAAATTTGGGGAATAGAACAGTGTTCAGTTGACTCCTCTCTTTTTTCCAATTTGGAGACAGTTTGCCTTTAGAGAGATCATGCATTTTTTTTGTACTCTGGAGCTGTTGAATGTAGGCACTCAATAACAGAAAATCCATTTGTCTGCAGATAAAAGACATGTTCTCCAATACCTAGATTTTTGGCAATGAAGAAATTTGGGTCCTCACTTATGTAATATTTTTATTTCTCAGTTGGTTCAGAAATCATTCTAAGAATACACTACACTACACCTTCTCTCTTAATCTCTAAGCACAAAAGAATATCATAATTTGAATGAGAAACTGTTTATTGCAAAAAAAATGTCAACTCTCTTGTCTGGAAAAACAAGGCAGTTGATAACACAGAATTCCTTGAAATGACTATAGAATAATTATAATACAAACTACATCATCAGACAGCAGGGAACTGAGAAGTCTTAAGCTTCAATCATAGAATAGAATAAAACTTAAAGTTGTCTAATGCCCTTACATAACCCAGATAAAGATAATGAGCCACTACACTACAATAACAAAACAGCTAAACCCAAGAACCCTCAATGGCGATAACCAAGGCTGACTCTATCAATTGGAGTTGGGAACAAAGACTGGTCTAGTAAAACCTACATATATATATATATATATATATATATATATATATATATATATGTATAGCAGTGCTTGAAAAAGAGCAGTGCTTGAAAAAGTTTGTAGAAGATAGAGTTGAAAGGTAAGTTTGGCTAGGTGCAAAAAATTTTTGCAATTCATGCGTTTGAGCTATCATCAAAAGATTCGTGGAAAAAAATGCATACTATGAGAAACTGTCTATGGATTTCAATATTTTTGCATCAAAATAAACTCATCTTTTAATTCTATTTTTCTACAAACTTTTTGAAGTACCTTCACAGATGACAAAGAAGAGATAAAAGAAAAGTTCAAGGTATTTTTCCAAGAGTATAGGAAGGAATTTAGCCTTGACTAAAAAGAATCTGGCCACTGTCCTGAGCTTCTGGAAGGTAAAGTGTCTATGTTTGCTTGAGGGACTTGAGCTAGACATATAGTGAAAATGTGAGTTAGAGTAGGAGCTTTCCCCACACACCAATCCTATCATTTAAGGTGAGGACTTGGGATACAAGTGGAAACTAGAGACTGAGTTCAAACTCAACAGGCCATCAGTCAATTATGCCCACATAACAGAACCACAATCTGAATATTAAGGAATGGGTGGTTTCCATGATTGATAATACTTCATGCATATTGTCACACATAAATGCCCAGTAGAGTAATACATCCTGACTTCAAAGGGAGGGAAGAAATGAAGCTTTATGTTTGGAATCCTACTTAACTCTACTTTATGTATGTCTTCATTTGACTGATCTTAATTCCTATAATTAACCATAATTGTTGAGTATAATGACTTTCAATGACTTCTTTGATCTCTCTGGCAACTATCTAACATGAGAGTAGTTTGGAGTACCCTCCCTCCAAAACTGGCTGTCAGTGTCCAAAGTTAGGATTTTCTTGAGAGGAAAATTTTCTATCTAACTCTGTAGTTGGTCCTAACCTCTCACACCAAGTCGCAGGAGCCACCATATATAGCACTGCAATTTGCACACTGCAAAACTCTAGGGTGTGCCATTTGCACAAAATACAATTATTACCACCAAGTGAGATCACAGAATTGCTACTTAATGGGACTTTAGTTAACGCATATCTTCATCCTTGTCATTAGAATTTTTGATGATAAAAATAATGAAATATTCAATGATAATTATATTGACTATGTAAAAGCCTCATTGGTAATAAGCAAAAAGCCAAACAAAATCTCAAGCCTAGACAACAAAAATTTGGCTTCATAAGATCAAGTATCTTGGGGAACTGTGCAATACTTGATATTTCTGAGTGGTATGCATATCTGTATGTGATGGCCTGATAACCCAGCCAGAAAATGGTAAAATAAGAATTCAAACCTAATCCTTAAAATAAGAATTAAAATTTTCTTGTCCCCTCTATATGAGGGGACTAACCAAACAAACAAAAAATAAATATGAGGATATTTAAGACTCAGATGCTTGAAACTTCATGGAGCTTCTTATAAATAATGAAAAATCCTAATCTCACTAATGGGGTTAAAGCTTTGTTCCTAAAATGGAATGATACTCTACTATTGAGTCTAAGACTGGAAATCTCTTGCGGCATCTTGGATTACAGCCTAAGCAAATGTCTAGATTATAGCCACCCATTGTGTAGAAAACTTAGTGCAGAACTGTTAGATATATAACAAATTAAAAACAAATAAATAGGCCAGAGCTGCTGCTCAATAGGCTAATCCTCCACCTGCAGCATCAGCACACCGGGTTCTAGTCCCGGTCAGGGAGCCAGATTCTGTCCCAGTTGCCTCTCTTCCAGGCCAGCTCTCTGCTATGGCCCGGGAGTGCAGTGGAGGATGTCCCAAGTGCTTGGGCCCTGTACCCGCATGGGAGACCAGGAGAAGCACCTGACTCCTGGCTTTGGATCAGCGCAGTGTGTCAGCCGCAGCACGCCGGCCGCAGTGGCCATTGGAGAGTGAACCAACGGTAAAGCAAGACTTGTCTCTCTCTCTCTCTCTCACTGTCCACTCTGCCTGTCAAAAAAAATACATACATACATACTAATCTATATGGTTATTGGTATTTCAGAAAAATTGAAAATATTACTCAAAACAGGAGCATGGTATTGCAAAAAAGTTATCCATTTTAAATTTGGACTTCTTAAATTTTATATAACTTTTCCTTTTTTTTTTTTTTTTTTTTTTTTGACAGGCAGAGTGGACAGTGTGAGAGACACAGAGAGAAAGGTCTTCCTTTTGCCATTGGTTCACCCCCCAGTGGCCACCACGGCCGGCGCGCTGCAGCCGTCACACCGTGCTGATCCGAAGGCAGGAGCCAGGTGCTTATCCTGGTCTCCCATGGGGTGCAGGGCCCAAGCACTTGGGCCATCCTCCACTGCACTCCTGGGCCACAGCAGAGAGCTGGCCTGGAAGATGGGCAACCGGGACAGAATCCAGTGCCCCGACAGGGACTAGAACCCGGTGTGCCGGTGCCACAAGGCGGAGGACTAGCCAATTGAGCCGTGGTGCCGGCAAATTTTATATAAGTTTTCATACATACAGATTTAGGAACATAGTGGTACTCCTCCCCTCCTACCCTCCCTCCCACCCACGTGGATGTCTTTCCCAAGAAGGTTTTAATATTTCTAAAGGCAAGAACTGTGTCTTATTTTTTGCTGTATGTTCTACTTCCAGCACTCAATAAAAGATCATTGTGCTTGTTAAATTAATGAAAACAAGGGGTTGGCATTGTGGCATAATAGGTAAAGCCACTGCCTGCAACACCAGCATCCCATATGGGCACCAGTTCACATCCTGGATATTCCACTTCTGATCCAGCTCCCTGCTAATAGCCTGGGGAAAGCAGCAGAAGATGGCTTGGGTCCCTGCCACCCTTGTGGGTGAGTCTGATGAAGTTCCTAGCCCCTGGCTTCAGCCTAGCTCAGCCGTGGCTGCTGCAAACCAGCTGATGGAAGATTTCTATATAGGCATCTCTCTCTCTCTCTCTAACTCGAATTTTCAAATAAATAAATAAATCTTTTAAAAAATTATTTTAAACAAGTGGTAAAGGCTACTCTAATCAGGGTCCTGCTGCTAGACAACTCTTCTCCTTCTTTGTTCTCTACTTTTCTTTGGCCAACTCCCTCTCAATAGGGGTATAGAATGCCATAGAATATAATGAAAGTAATAGTAATATCTAATATTTGTTCACTCCAGAAACATAGCAATTGTGGTTCTCTGTCTTCTGCAGTTTATACCACCAAATGAGAAAGACAGAAAATCTATCCAACAGACCTCTTAATAATGAGGTCATCATTATTTTTACTATAGATGACGATGATAAGAAAAGCAATTATGGGTTATTAGTTAAAAAACAACCTTGACCTGTTCAACATTAAAATCCAATATTAATTGTTCTGAATATATAATAGTCTTAGTGGCAATAAGCACTAAGTTAAATACAATCCAGAGCAAGGCAAAGCAAAACTTTGCACCCCATGATCGTTCTCCTGAGGCAGCTGTGCAAAACTTGACATTTAATTTAAAAAGCATGGAGGCATGATGGAAAAGCATCTCTATGTGGAGAGTGGAAAGCAGTGGTGCGTTTTATTTGACATGGTGGATTTGCTTCCCTTTATTTTCATATTTTAATAAGTTCAACTCATGAAAGCATAATGAAAATAGAAAGATCAGCTATAATCAGGATGCACGGACATTTTGGGATCTTGATTTAAAAAGCAGCTGCCTTCCTAAGTCTTTCAACAAAATGTAAATTAAACAGATGAAATTGCCTAAAACATCACTGATTCCCAAGGGAATGTAATCATGCTTAAATGCCAACACTAAATTAATCAGAGGAACAGAATGTGGAGATGAGAAATTTCATTTTAAGCAGCTTCATGTTTCATTAAAGTAAGTGGACATGGCAGGTCAGGTTAAGACTTTGCAAAGAATGATTTGAAACGAAAAAGGCAAAGGTTTCCTTCTCAAAACTATGCAGCCACAAAGCCTATTCAAAGAGAGCTGAATAGTAATTCATATGCGTAGTATGCTCCATAGCTGATCATTTTCCCAAGACTTTTCTTTATTCTCAGTGCAAAATTCAGGAAAGATATATGTTAATATTTGTGGAACCATATTCTCTTCTTAAAAATAGCTTATTTGTAGTTTCATAGACTGTACTGCATTGCTTATAAACAATCATGTTACTCTATACAAAACTGGTCTACAAAAATAAATTGAGTTTCCAATTGAAACATGGTATATATTTAACTTAGAACAAGCAGAGAAAGGGATTTAGATAGAATGGTGAATGAACAAAAATTTTGTCAGAATTCATTTATTTGTTCAACAAATATGTTTGATGCCTATTCTGTGCTACACAGAATCAGATGCTTTGTGTATATCGTATGCACATTTACACATGAACACATGTATAGATAGACAAAGATACTTATATCAGAAAAATAAATTATGTGATATATCATAATAACTCTAATTGGAAAAATGTAGATTCAGATCAGAAGGGAAGGTAATACATGCTGAGAAAAGGAGATATTTTATAGTATAAAAGTAGGCTATCAGGGAAGGCCTCACTGTGAAGGAAACTTGAAAAAGGTGAAAAAGTTAGCCAAGGAGACGCCTTTGAGATCATTCCAGATATAGGCAATAGTCCGTTCTTTGGCCCTCAGACAGGAGCATGCTATGTAGGTTTGAGGGATTTGAGAAGTTGTAAGGAGACCTGTGTGTCTAAGTAGAGCAAAGGGCAATGTAACAGGAAATGAGGTTGGGGAACTGGTGGAAGACTAGATCACATGAATTCTCACAGGTCATTTAAAGATTTTAGTTTTTAATCAGGATAAAAAGAACAGCTCTCTTGTGATTTTGAGCAGAAAGTAGCATTAAGATAACTTACCTAGTTACTGTGCTGAGAATAGACTAGGGAGAGAAGATATTTTAGAAACAAGGAGACTGTTGAAATAAAGCAGCAAGCTGCTGGTGGAGAATGAAAATGGTGAGAATTGTTGGACTCTGCATTTATTTTAAGGAAGAACCAATAAAGATTTCCTATTGGATTGAACATGGGGTATTTAAAAAAAAAAAAAAAGAGACGTGAGCTACAAAAGGAAGGTGCTGTCATCAATTGAGGAAGACTATAAGTATGAAGAATTTGGAATCAAGAAAGAGAAACTCATTTTTGGATATGTTGAGTTTCAGATGTCTGAATTGGAGATAAATTAGAGAAAGAAATTAGAAATACCATTTTGATTAAAACAGCTCTGGCATGGAGATACAAATTTGGCATTTTTTAATGTATATGGAAATGATAAAGATGTGATGATGGAGATCTCCAAGTTTAAGACTCACTCAGGCTTACTAAGAATTTTTCAGTTTTTGGTCCTATATTTAGCTCTTTTTCTTTTGCTCTTTTTCATCAGTATCATATTCCATCTATTAAAGCCAACTAACACCTAGCTCTTTATTGAGCCTTCCATTTCCATTTTAGTCATAGTCTATCTTACAGTACAGATCTTTGTTTGCACATCTCCCTTCACTGATGGTGGAGAAGCTTAGGAACAAAGATGTATCTAAATCATTTTGTTATGGTTTTACTAAATACCTAGTGCCTAACACAGTGCCTAATAAAGTAGGTATGTTCGCTGAATATATTCAGTCAGGTTGGGTATATTAAACCTTCAGGGTAAGACAGAAAATCATTTTTAAAAAACAAAATCATTTAAGAAAAAAAAAGCCATGTGTTTACTCGATTGCTTTGTCGTTTGAGCTGGAATTGGAGAATTATCAAGAAAAATTTCTATTACATATGAATGCATCCCTCAATTGGGATGCATACAAAATTACCATTTACACTTTCAGTATATTATCTCATTTTATTTATTCAATAAGCTTATGTAGTGATATAACTGGCCTCATCTTATAAGTGAGAAGACTGAGTAGTAAATGGAAACAAGAATTTCAGCTCAGTTGTGCCTGACTCAAGAGCTCATCTTCCTTCTACTGCCCCCCTGCTATGCCTGAGGTTATCAAAACTCAGAATTACAGAAAATGTCCACAGGCACCGGGTGACTTCTGTTGAGAACTGCCAAGATGAGATTGAAGCAGTGCCTCCAATTGTTTTCAAGTTTAGATATCACCATCCTCCCCCATCCCACTTTTACTATGCACATTAAAAGCTTAAAAGCACAGAAGGACAAAGGAAAATTAAAGTCAGGAAAGGATGAAGGGAAAAACTCAGAGAGCAAAAATATCACTTGGCTCTCCCCACAGTTCCCTATGTTCTGGTTCTGGACTGTGCAGCCAGGTTCTGCCATCCCTTATCACTTATGTCCAAAACACTATAGAGGATTATTTATGCCAAGTAGAGGAAGACAATCTGGACTAACATCCCAAAGTCAGCAAGTCTGCTATGGACACGTGCACAGGGAATCAAGAGACAGATTTACAGTTAGATTACCTGGATTCAGATCCCAGATCAACCACTTATACAGTTGTATAAATCCACAGAAATTATTTAAACTATCTGAACCTCAGGTTATGTATTGGGAAAAAAAGGAGGAACATAAAATTTTCCACTCCCAGAACACAAGACTGTTTTGAGGATGGAAAGGGTAATAAAGAACAAAGTGCTTCAGAATCTAGGGATATTATTTACTTATCTGTGTTCATAGTTATTATTTCTGTGGACCAATTTGTATAAGTTCTCTGTACAGAATGTGAGAGAAATGAAGATGATTCAGATTTATTGCCAAGGCACATAAATATCTGAGATATGCCCCCAGAAAAAAACAAGAAATGTTTTAAAAGAGGTGGATGGCAGTAACTCCTTATAAGAGTTTCTTTAAGCATAAAATGATCTGATGGACCTCAAGTATATGGAGGCAAACCCTTAAAGTAAATAAAACTACAAATATGATGGATTATAAAAATTGTCATCATTATTTTCAGCTTCTCCCATCAAGTGGTGGTGTTTTCTCTGATCTTAAATCTGTTTGGAATAGGGATTTTTTTTAGTTAATAGTATAAAATGAGCATGATATTGTGTTAGTTCTGAGTCTGAGTCACAGAGGCTTTGAACACCTCCAACTGTTTTCTTGAATCCCTACCACATCCAGTATACGTTAACTCCAGACTTGTATCATTGATGATGAGAGATCACAAAGAGCTAGGAAAAGATGTCCTACCCAGCTGTCAGAACAGGCAGCCCACTTCCAGCCCTGCTGACCACATATTCATGAGTTCAGCCACGATCAGGCAAGCCTGGCTCCAGAGAATTTATCCCAGCCCAAACTGCTATCCCACAAAATCATGAGTTCAATAAACAACTATTTTTAAGCTACTATTGTTTTTGGAGTGATATATAGCAAGCGGTGATGAATCCAACAACTGAGCATATAGGAATGGCAATTTACAGTGGCATCAGAATTACTCCCATGCCTCTCATGTCCTATCATTGGAAAGTTGAGATTTGCCAGTCATGAAAGTTGATTAAAAATGGACAAATGAGCACAACTCCCCTTTGCCTCTAAGCAAGTAAACTTGAACTGGTTGTGTGAGGAAATTTGAAATGCCCATTTTATCTGATCTCAATTGAACCTCTAAGGAGGAAAAGAAAGAAATCAGTGGGACAAGAATAAGGATGGATGAGCAGTAGACTCCTTATGAGCTGAAAGTCAGTGACATCCTAGAAAGAAACCCAATAATTCCACCATCAGTGACTCACTTTGTTCACTTGGATGGGAATTCAGTGCAAACACTAATCTCACAATGTAATGAGGCAGAGCCCATTTTGTGCCTATCCAGTGGAAAGTGAAATTGCAATCCACTTCCATTGTAAATCAAAATGTCTTTCTAACCTCTGTTGTTAATAATGAATGTATATTTTCCATTTCATCATCATTTCCTTAGAATTCACACATTAAGAGACTTATTTATATAATATTCTGCTTTGCCCAATTCATTTTCAGGACTTTTCCCAGAAAGCACAGAGGCTCTTGTCTAAATAGATTTTTTTTAAGTTATGAAGCTTAGATTGTTAAAAAAAAAAAAATCCAGAAATGTGATCCTTAAAGTGCCTGGCAAATTCATTATAGTATTTAAATATATAAGACTAATTCTGGGGCTGGCACTATGATATAGGCAATAAAGCTGCCATCTGCAGTCCTGGCATCCCATATGGTGCCAGTTCAAGACCTGGATGCTCCACTTTTGACCCAGCTCTCTGCTATGGCCTGGGCAAGCAGTGGAATATGGCCCAAGTGCTTTGGCCCCTGAACCTGCATGGAAGACCCAGAAGAAGCTCCTGGCTCCTGGCTTTGGATCGGTCTAGCTCTGGCTGTTGTGGCCTTTTGGGGAGTGAACCATCAGATGGAAGACCTCTCTCTCTCTGCCTCTGCCTCTGCCTCTGACTCTATGTAACTCTACCTTTCAAATAAATAAATAAATCTTTAAAAAAAAAAGAGTAATTCACAAAAAGAATTCCTAGCTCTTATTTTGCAGCAACTCTGATTCTAGTAATGGTATTTGGGGGCAAAAAAAAAAACAGAAATGAAAAATCAAGATAGCAATTGAAAATATATGAAAGATAGTATCATCTTAATTCAGCAGCTTACAGACATGTTGACCTTTTTCTATGAGCTAATCTTTAGGTTTAAAATAATTGACCTTCAATTTGGAAGGTTATTCTTCATCCACCCCAAAGCTTATTAGAAGTACTTTCCCTGACAGCACTTATTCATCCCCATGCCAAGGATTTGGGGGGAAAAATCCAAGTTTCTCATCAAGAAAAATGGAGAGGCCACCATCATAAATCCTTATAAACATTGTAGCTGAAGATATGATATTTTTTCTGACCTCTTCATATTTTGAAGGCAATACTAACATAAATAGAAATGCTAAAAGCTGAACTTAAATGTACAGATAGAAGTGCCATTAGGAGAAGAGAAGTTATGTATGAATCTCCTCCTACATAGAAGTACTTTGAAAATATCTCATTTAGGGGCTGTGGCATAGCAGTTTAAAGCCCTGGTCTGAAGCACCGGCATCCCATGTGCATGCTGGTTCTAGTCCTGACTTCTGATCCAGCTCTCTGCTATGGTCTGGGAAAGCAGTGGGGGGTGGCCCAAGTCCTTGGGCTCCTGCACCCACGTGGGAGACCTGGAAGAAGCTCCTGGCTCTTGGCTTCAGATTGGCGCAGCCCAGGCCGTTGAGGCCATCTGGGGAGTGAACCAGCGGATGGAAGACCTCTCTCTCTCTCTGTCTCTACCTCTCTCTGTAACTCTGTCTTTCAAATAAATAAAATAAATCTTTAAAAAAAGAAAGAAAATATCTTATTTAATTTTGCCAAAACCTGAAAAAAAAGTATTAAAACCATTTAATATTAGGAAAGTTGAGGAGAAAGTTAGGGAACTTCTCCAAGATGACCCAACTGACAAGGAGCCAGAAATCATGTCGATTTTTCTGCCCATAAAGCCTATGCCTTTCTTTCTGAACTAAAATGCCTCTCAGAAGATTAGAGTAGAAAGGAAACTATTTCATGTTTCTTCAAGCCTCCACTACCACTATCATCTATCGATTTGTGTGATACTTTACACTTTCTACTTTATTCATGATAATTACAAATAAGGACGTAGTTAGTGTATTGAAATTAGCATAGGCTTTACTATCAAAAATATCTGATCTCAAAATCTCTACTCTGTCTCTGATTAGCTGAAAGAAGATAGTCAAATTATTTAACCTTTAATAATATCTACCTCACACCATTAATATGAACAATAAATAGAATTAATTCATTCACCCAGTAAATATTGAGTGCCTAATGTGTTATAAGAATTACTCTAGACATTATTCACAACAGTAAACAAAACAGACAAAAATCCTCACCATCTTGGAGCTTAAATTGTTAATGAAGGTGACAGGTAATAAGTTAACAAATAAATAGATAGAATAAATTTAAACAGTGTTAAGTTCTATGATGATAAATAAAGTAAGATAAGGAGCAAGAGGGCACAATGAATCCATTTATTAAGCATAAAGTAGACATTAGTCATTGAATGATGTGGAAGCTGATATAACATCCACATCTGGCCGGCGCCATGGCTCACTAGGCTAATCCTCCACCTGCGGCGCCGGCACACCAGGTTTTAGTCCCAGTTGGGGCGCTGGTCCTGTCCTGGTTTCTCCTCTTCCAGTCCAGCTCTCTGCTGTGGCCCGGGAGTGCAGTGGAGGATGGCCTAGGTCCTTGGGCCCTGCACTCGCATAGGAGACCAGGAGAAGCACCTGGCTCCTGGCTTCAGGTCGGCGCAGCGCACTGGCTGCAACACTCTGGCCATAGCAGCCACCTGGGGGGTGAACCAATGGAAAAAGGAAGACCTTTCTCTCTGTCTCTCTCTCTCTCACTGTCTAACTCTGTCTGTTAAAAAAAAATCCACATCTGTCTTCAAGGAGCTTATGGTCCAGGCTGGGTACCACAGACATACAGACTGCTAGCTATAATACTGCCAGCCGGGAGAGGTATCTGCAAGTACTATGTGTCAATGGGGAATCAGAAATTATTTCTTCCAAGAGGAGAGAAGAATATAACAATGTGATAACAGTGAAAGGAGAAAGAACTAATTGAAAAAAAGAGATTACTTGTCACTTTGTGCCTTGCAGTTTGCACACACTGTCTTACTAATCTTCTCAATATCTTAGAGATAAGACATTGTTGTCCTCATCTAACATATAGGGGTCTGAGACTGAGGTTCAGATGAGTTTCCAGTCATCACACAACCTAAAAATAGGAATCTAAATCCAAATCTTTGTAGCGAAGTCCGTAATTGAGCCTTCAAATCATTTTGTTTTCCCTTCATATAAATTAATATATAAATGCTCACAGGGTTCCATGTGAAGAGTCCTACTCTCCAAATCAGTCAGTTTCTGTACAATCTCCTTGGTGAATGCAGTAATCCCATCTCTGGTCTTCTCAAGCACTCCATAACTTGTTCCCTGGCACCACAGTACACTGTCATCTTTTCTTAACACATCTGCCTACAGCCTTCTAAGAGTGTTTTCAGAACTGCAAAGTACTTTAATACACTTTAGAGCATTTGGTTTTTAATGGTAACTATACAAAATAAGCAGAAAGGTGCCACCATTCCCGTTTAATATGTAAGAAAGCAAGATATCTGCAGGTAAATGATTGCCTGAGAATGCATAACTGGTAAGTGGACTTACCAGCTGTGGTACAGTAGGTGAAGCCACCCCCTGCCTGTGATGCCTCCATCCCATTTGGGCACTGGTTTGTGTCCCTATGCTCCACTTCCAATCCAGTTTCCTGTTAGTGACATGGAAAAAGAAACAGAATGTAGACCAAGTGCTTGAACTGCTGCCACCCACATGGAAGATCCAGACAGGCAGATGTCAGGAAGCCATCTGGGAATTGAAACAGTAGATGTAAGAGCTCTCTCCTTCTCTCCCTCTCTTTCTGTAGCTCTTCCCTTCATATAAATAAATAAATCTTAAAAATAAAAAACATGGTTTTAAATACTTAAGTGAACTTTTGGTTTCTACATCCTTTGTCCTTCCCACTACAATTCACCCACTCAAGGAAAGAAGAGGTGAAATTCAATTAAAGGTCATTCCTGATGAGCAACAGCAGTTAAATACTATTCACAGATAGTCTCTCTTATCTGGGCAGACAAAAAGAAAATTCAACACACAGAAATGAAACAGAACAGGTGAGGGAAGGATTGCACTGAGAGACTTCTCAATACCTACAATTTTCCCAAGACCACTAAGTTGTTTCAGGACCATTTATCCCATCGTATCCTTTGTCATAGGTTTGTCCCAATATCATAAGCCTAGAGGAATCATCCACTTTGGCAGAGAGAGAAATCTAGAGGCAAAAGTAAAGTAAGAATCTTAGTATATGAAAATCCTGGTATCTATAGAGCATTCATTCCACACTAGACAGTGTGCTGGGCTCTGGGGACAAATATAAGATTCAGGGAGAGTCTCTGCCCTGGAGTAGATGACAACATTGGAGAAAGAATTACAACTGCTCTACCAGGCATAATTACTCTTTCAGCATGCAGAGCATGGAGCTATCGATTCTACTAAATAGGACTAAGAAAAACTCCATCCCTGGCAAAGAACTTGACATGGAAGGATCTGATTTGCATATTCATTTAATAAATATTAATGATTAAAGATCTAGTCAGCACCTAACTGCCAATTTATCATTCTGTTAACATAAGAAACTTACTTTAGGTCTTCTCATCCCAAATTTTTACTTAAAAAAATGGGTATAATAATATCTATTTATAGGGGCTGGCATTGTGGTACAGTGAAGAAAGACACTGCATGCAATGTTGATAACATATAAGGGCCAAATTTGTATCCTGAATGCTCCACTTCCAATCTGGCTTCCCGCTAGTGGCCTGGGAAAAGCAACTGAAGAGGCCCCAGCTCCTGAGTACATGCCACTCATATGGGAGACCCAGATGAAGCTGGCTTTGGCCTGACACAGCCCTAGCTGTTGCAGCCATCTAGAAGTGATCCAGAAGATAGAAGACCTCTCAATCTTTTTTTCTCTCTCTCTTCCTCTATCTCTGTAGCTCTGACTTTCAAATAAATAAATCGTTTTAAAAATACCTACTACAGAGGTGGAAGGGTGGGGGGGAAGATGGCAGAATACTGAGGGCACGCACCGATAGTCTGGGAAAAGATAGTTTAATAAAAGTGGAGTTACTGTAGTCTCAGGAAAAGGCTTGGGAAAAAAAATGCAGAGGAAACTTTTCCAGATATAGTGGATGAGACACGGAGGACCTACGGGGACCGAAAGGATGCCCATGGCTCGGAAGCCCAGCAGCAGATTCTGCACAACAGTGCTGGAAGGGGAGATGAGACAAAAACCTCGGTAACCAGAGACATTGGCGAGGAAAGGCAGAAAGAGCCTAGAGAGAACGAGGCTTGAAGCCCTGCTGGGGAAAATTCACCAGGCTGACTAGAGGAGAGAAAAAGTGAATAAATAAGGGGAACCGGCATGGACACTGGCCTCTCTCTCCATTCACCTTAAAAAGCCGAGCAAGACAAAGAGCAGGCACCATTTTGGACATACATAAAGCAGCACCCACCATCAGCCAAGCAGAAAAACCTGACTCTGGTGGGAAGACATAACTGGAGGTTAGACCTAGTGAAGGTGTGGAGCTAATGAACTGAGACTGTGAAAATCTGAGGGTGGGCGAGAGAACTCATGGAGTACACAAACTCGGTAACCTTGGCAACCTGGTGGGAGATTGCAGAGAAATTTGAGACCACAGTGAGGGCTGCATAAACTCTTTGTGTGGTCCCAGGGGTAGAGCAGACAAATACCCACAGGGGCCAGATTTCATACATCAACCAACCTCAATTCCACTCAGCTGTGCAGAATTACACCCCAACTGAGTCAGAGAGAGAGAGAAACAACATGGGTGAGTCAGCTTTGGCACACCCTTAACCCTGAAGAAGCAAACGGAGCTCTCTGGCCACACCCATCACAGCTTCTAAAGATCCATCAAAAGTAGACAGTCCACTTAATCTAGAGTCATAGTGTTACGAGAAAAACCACTACAGCGAAGAATCCAAAGAATATCTCCACAATGCCAAACAACAAACGCAGAAACCAAGGAGACAAGAACAAGGAAGACACTATGATGCCCCCAAATGAAAAAGACACCCCAATTCAAGATTATGAAGATGATGAGATAGAAGAAATGCAAAAAGCAGATTTCAAAAAATTGATGAGAACATTAAGAAGTTCTCAAAAACAAATTCTTGAAATACAGAAATCCTTAATGGACAAGATAGAAAATCTCTCACATGAAAATGAAATATTAAGGAGGAATCAAAATGAAATGAAACAACTAGTAGAACATGAAACTGTGATAGTGACGAGAAATCATAATGAAATGAAGAATTCAATAGATCAAATGACAAACACATCAGACAGCCTTAAAAACAGAATGGGTGAAGCAGAAGAGAGAATATCGGACTTAGAAGACAGAGCACAGGAAAGGAAACAGTCAAACCAAAGAAAAGAAGAGGAAATTAGAAATCTAAAAAATATTGTCGGGAATCTACAGGATACTATTAAAAAAAACCCAACACTCAGGCTCTAGGAGTTCCTGAAGGCATGGAGAGGGAAAAAGGATTAGGAGGCCTTTTGAGTGAGATACTAGCAGAAAATTTCCCAGGTTTGGAGAAGGACAGAGGCATCTTAGTACAGGAAGCTCATAGAACCCCTAATAAACATGACCAAAAGAGATCCTCACCATAACACATTGTAATTAAACTCACCACAGTGAATCATAAAGAAAAGATCCTAAAATGTGCAAGAGAGAAACATCAGATTACTCTCAGAGAATCTCCAATTGCACTTACACTTGACTTCTCATCAGAAACCCTACAGGCTAGGAGGGAATGGTGAGATATAGCCCAGGTACTAAGAAAAACTGCCAGACCAGAACATTATATCCTGCAAAGCTCTCATTTGTGAATAAAGGTGAAATAAAGACCTTTCATAGCAAACAGAAATTGAAAGAATTTGTTGCCACTCATCCAGCCCTGCAAAAGATGCTTAAAGATGTGTTACACACAGAAACACAGAAACACGGTCATCAATATGAAAGAAGCTAAAGGAAGAAAACCTACCAGCAAAAGATCACAGGAATCTCAAACCATATATTAGAAAATATCTTTGGGAAAATGGCAGGGCAAAGTTACTACTTATCAACAGTAACATTGAACGTTAATGGACTCAACTCTCCAGTTAAAAGGCACAGACTGGCTGAACGGATTAAGGAACAAAACCCATCTATGTGCTGCCTACAAGAAACACATCGTTCGAACAAAGATGCATACAGACTAAAAGTGAAAGGTTGGAAAAAGATATTCCATGCCAACAGAAACCAAAAAAAGCAGGTGTAGCTATATTGATATCAGACAAAATAAACTTTAACACAAAAACTGTTAAGAGAAACAAAGAGGGACACCATATACTGATTAAGTGTTCAATGCAACAGGAAGATGCAACTATTATCAATGTATATGCACCTAATTACAGGGCACCGGTTTATTTAAAAGATATGTTAAGGGACTTAAAGGGAGACTTAGATTCCAATACAATAATATTGGGGGACTTCAATACTCCACTCTCAGAAATAGACAATCAACTGGACAGAAGATCAACAAGGAAACAGCAGATTTAAATGACACTATAGCCCAAATGGATCTAACAGATATCTACAGAACTTTCAATCCTACATTTAAGGATTTTACATTCTTCTCAGTAGTGCATGGAACCTTCTCCAGGATTTACCACATACTAGGCCATAAAGCAAGTCTCAGCAAATTCAAAAGAATTAGAATCATACCATGCAGCTTCTCAGACCACAGTGGAATGAAGGTGGAAATTAGCAACTCAGGAATCCCTAGGGCATATGCAAACACATGGAGACTGAACAACATGCTCCTGAATGAACACTGGGTCATAGAAGAAATCAAAAGAGAAATCAAACACTTTCTGGAAGTAAATGAGCATAACAACACAACATATCAAAACTTATGGGATACAGCAAAAGCAGTGTTGAGAGGAAAGTTTATAGCAATAGGTGAGTACATCAAGAAATTGAAAAGGCACCAAATAAATGAGCTTCCAACACATCTCAATATCTAGAAGAACTGTAGCAAACCAGACCCAAATCTAGTAGGAGAAGAGTAATAATTAAAATCAGAGAAGAAATCAACAGGATTGAATCCAAAAAAAATTACAAAATATCAGCCAAACGAGGAGCTGTTTTTTTGAAAAAATAAACAAAATTGACACCCAATTGGCCCAACTAACTAAAAAAAGAAAAGACCCAAATCAATAAAATCAGAGATGAAAATGGAAACGTAACAAAAGACACCACAGAAATAAAAAGAATCATCAGCAATTACTACAAATAGTAGTATGCCTGCAAAACAGGGAAACATATCAGAAATGGATAGAATCCTGGACACATGTAAACTACGTAAATTGAACCAGGAAGGAGTTAGAAACATTCCAGGGGATTCCAATACAATCCCATCAAGGTGGCACGTACCAATGCCAACTCACTAGTCCAAGTGATCAATTTCTGTTCACAATTGATCACACTGATAGGTCTAAGAGTGAAAGGGATCACATAAACAAGACTAGTGTCTGCTAATATTAACTGATAGAATCAAAAAGGGAGAAAACGATTCATCATGGGAAGCAGGATACACAGCAGACTCATAGAATGGCAAATGTCTAAACAGCACTCTGGCCTCAGAATCAGCCCTTACGGCATTCAGATCCGGCTGAAAAGCCCATGAGAGTATAGCAGGCATGGAAAGCCAAGACATTCTGGGAAAAAAAAAAGGAGAAGACCTAAATGAAAGATCTATGTGAGTGAGATCCCAGTGGAAAGAACAGGGCCATCAAAGAAGGAGGTACCTTTCTCTGAAGGGAGGAGAGAACTTCCACTTTGACTATGACCCTATCGGAATACAATCAAAGTCAGCGAACTCTAAAGGCTTCCATAGCCTTGGCAACTCATGACTAGAGCCTAGAGTGATTACTGACGCCATAAAAAAGAGTGTCAAGTTGTTAAGTCAACAACAGGAGTTACTGTGTACTTACTTCTCATGTGATATCTGTCCTTAATGTGTTGTCCAATGAGAAGTAATGCTATAACTAGTACTGAAACAGTATTTTACACTTTGTGTTTCTGTGTGGGTGAAAACTGATGAAATCTTTACTTAATATATACTAAATCAAAATTCTGTATATAAAGATAATTGAAAATGAATCTTGATGTGAATGGAATGGGAGAGGGAGCGGAAGATGGGGGGGTGCAAGTGGGAGGGAAATTATGAGTTGGGGGGAAGCCATTGTAATCCATAAACTGTACTTTGGAAATTTATATTTACTAAATTTTAAAAAATTACAAAATATCAGCCAAACAAAGAGCTGGTTTCTTGAACAAATGAATAAAATTGACACACCATTGGCTCTACTAACTAAAAAAGAAAAGACCCAAATCAATAAAATCAGAGATGAAAAAGGAAATGTAACAACAGACACCACAGAAATAAAAAGAATCCTCAGAAATTACTACAAATAGTTGTATGCCTGCAAACAGGGAACTCTATCAGAAATGGATAGATTCCTGGACACATGCAATCTACCTAAATTGAGCCAGGAAGACATAGAAAACCTAAATATACACATAACTGAGAAAGAAATTGAAACAGTAATAAAGGCCCTCCCAACAAAGAAAAGCCCAGGACCAGATGGATTCACTGCTGAATTCTACCAGACATTTAAAGAAGAACTAACTCCAATTCTTCTCAAACTATTCAGAACAATCAAAAAAGAGGGAATCCTCCCAAATTCTTTCTATGAAGCCACCATCACCTTAATCCCTAGGCCGGAGAAAGATGCAGCATTGAAAGAGAATTACAGACCAATATCCCTGATGAACATAGATGCAAAAATCCTCAATAAAATTCTGGCCAATAGAATGCAACAACACACCAGAAAGATCATCCACCCAGACCAAGTGGGATTTATCCCTGGTATGCAGGGATGGTTCAATGTTCGCAAATCAATCAATATGATACACCACATTAAAACTGCAGAAGAAAAATCATATGATTATCTCAGTAGATGCAGAGAAAGCATTCGATAAAATACAACACCCTTTCATGATGAAAACTTGATGAGGCCAAGGCAACTTCGGCTGGCTGACAAGGTCACAGCAGAAGGTCTGTCTCAGCAAGGCATGAGAAGGGCAGCTGCGGTCCACTTGGTGGTTTTAGGTTTGATGGGAACTACACTCTGCATAAGCAAGCTGGAGCTTCCTGGTGGTCCTGCTCATGATTGCTGTATTCCAAATTTTACGGAAGACCACTTAGTCTCATAACCTCCAAAATGTCCATTGCCTTGTAGAATTTTAATCAAGCAGAATGTTAGTGTAGAAGAAAGGGTCTGCTTTGAACTTGGGGCTTCTAGTAAAGATTAGATTAGGAAGGTACTATTCTAGTTTATGTAGCCAATTTCTGCATAGTTCAGCAGCACTCGAGCCCTTGGCTTGTGTGGGCAGCCTGTTATCTTGCACCTGTCTGTGATTGTAACCCATGCTCTGAGTATGCCCTTGAAAATCAAAAAAAATTGTAATTAGAAAAAATGAACAACAGGCTTTTCATTGTAAGGAGAAAAAATCATTATGTGACTTATAATATAAAAATAAAGTCTGGTGCTCAAAAGCCAGAGCCATGCCATCAGCCTTGCCGTGAGTGTCTCTCATTTCTTCAAGCGCTGACACCTCTCACACCTTGGGGCCCCTGAACTGGCTGGAGCTGGTCTCCGGCAAAAACTCTAAGCAAATTGGGTATAGAAGGAACATTCCTTATACAATCAAAGCAATTTATGAAAAACTCACGGCCAGCATCCTATTGAATGGGGAAATGCTGGAAGCATCCCAGACAGGGATGCCCACTCTCACCACTGCTATTCAACATAGTTCTGGAAGTTTTAGCCAGAGCTATTAGGCAAGAAAAAGAAATTAAAGGGATACAAATTGGGAAGGAAGAAGTCAAATTATCCCTCTTTGCAGACAACATGATTCTTTATTTAAGGGATTCCAAAGAACTCTACTAAGAGACTATGGGAACTCATAGAAGAGTTTGGCAAAGTAGCAGGATATAAAATCAATGCACAAAAATCAACAGCCTTTGTATACACAGGCAATGCCACAGGTGAGAAAGAACTTCTAAGATCAATCCCATTCACAATAGCTAAAAAAAAAAAAATCAAATATCTTGGAATAAACTTAACCAAGGACGTCAAAGATCTCTACGATGACAATTACGAAATCTTAGAGAAAGAAATAGAAGAGGATATCAAAAAATGGAAAAATCTTCCATGCTCCTGGATTGGAAAAATCAACATCATCAAAATCTCCATTCTGCCAAAAGCAATTTATACATTCATTGCGATACCAATCAAGATACCAAAGACATTCTTCTCAGATCTAGAAAAAATGATACTGAAATTCATATGGAGAAACAGGAGACCTCGAATACCTAAAGCAATCTTGTATAACAAAAACAAAGCTGGAGGCATCACAATACCAGATTTCAGGACATACTACAGGGCAGTTGTTATCAAAACAGCATGGGACTGGTACAGAAACAGATGGATAGACCAATGGAACAGAATAGAAACACCAGAAATCAATCCAAACATCTACAGCCAACATATATTGGATCAAGCATCTAAAACCAATCCCTGGAGTAAGGACAGTCTATTCAATAAATGGTGCTGGGAAAACTGGATTTCCACATGCAGAATCATGAAGCAAGACACCTACCTTACACCTTACACAAAAATTCACTCTATATGGATTAAAGACCTAAATCTATGACCTGACACCATCAAATTATTAGAGAACATTGGATAAATGCTACAAGATATTGGCACCGGCAGAGACTTCTTGGAAAAGACCCCAAAGGCACATGCAGTCAAAGCCAAAATTAACAATTGGATTGCATCAAATTGAGAAGTTTCTGTACTGCAAAAGAAAAAGGAAAGTGAAGAGGCAACCGACAGAATGGGAAAAAATATTTGCAAACTATCCCACAGATAAAGGATTAATAACCAGAATCTACAAAGAAATCAAGAAACTCCACAACAACAAAACAAACAACCCACTTAAGAGATGGGCCAATGCCAGCGCCGTGGCTCAACAGGCTAATCCTCCACCTTGCGGCGCCGGCACACCGGGTTCTAGTCCCGGTCAGGGCACCGGATTCTGTCCCGGTTGCCCCTCTTCCAGGCCAGCTCTCTGCTGTGGCCCGGGAGTGCAGTGGAGGGGATGGCCCAAGTGCTTGGGCCCTGCACCCCATGGGAGACCAGGAGAAGCACCTGGATCCTGCATTCGGATCAGCGTAGTGCGCCAGCCGCAGCATGCCAGCCGCGGCGGCCATTGGAGGGTGAACCAATGACAAAGGAAGACCTTTCTCTCTGTCTCTCTCTCTCACTGTCCACTCTGCCTGTCAAAAAAAAAAAAAAAAAAAAAAAAGAGAGATGGGCCAACGACCTCAATAGACATTTTTCAAAAGAGGAAATCCAAATGGCCAACAGGCACATGAAAAAATGTTCAAGATCACTAGCAATCAGGGAAATGCAAATCAAAACCACAATGAGGTTTCACCTCACCCCAGTTAGAATGGCTCACATACAGAAATCTACCAACAACAGATGCTGGCGAGGATGTGGGGAAAAAGGGACACTAACCCACTGTTGATGGGAATGCAAACTCATTAAGCCACTATGGAAGTCAGTCTGGAGAGTCCTCAGAAACCTGAATATAACCCTGCCATACAACCCAGCCATCCCACTCCGTGGAATTTACCCAAAGGAAATTAAATTGGCAAACAAAAAAAGCTGTCTGCACATTAATGTTTATTGCAGCTCAATTCATGATAGCTAAGACCTGGAATCAACCTAAATGCCCATCAACAGTAGACTGGACAAAGAAATTATGGGATATGTACTCTATAGAATACTATACAGCAGTCAAAAACAATGAAATTTGGTCAATTGCAACAAAATGGAGGAATCTGGACACATTATGCTGAGTGAAATAAGCCAGTCCCAAGGGGACAAATATCGTAAGTTCTCCCTGATCAGTGACAACTAACTGAGCACCAAAAAGGAAACCTGTTAAAGTGAAATAGACACTATGACAAACAGTCTCTTGATCAGTTCTTGCCCTGACTGTTGATGAACAACTTAATATTTTATCCCTTTTAGTATTTTTTTGTTTGCTCTACTTAATACTATTGGTTGAATTCTGTAATTAATACACAGTTATTCTTAAGTGTTGAAACTTAAGTGAAAAGGGATCCCTGTTAAATATAAGAGAGGGAAGAGATGTACAATTTGGGACATGCTCAATCGGACTTGCCCCAAATGGTAGAATTAGAAATATACCAGGGGATTCCAATACAATCCCATCAAGGTGGCATGTACCAATGCCAACTCACTAGTCCAAGTGATCAATTTCTGTTCACAGTTGATCACACTGATAGGTCTAAGAGTGAAAGGGATCACATAAACAAGACTAGTGTATGAAAATACTAACCGGTAGAATAAAAAAAAGGGAGAGAACGATCCAACATGGGAAGCAGGATACACAGCAGACTCATAGAATGGCAGATGTCCTAAACAGCACTCTGGCCTCAGAATCAGCCCTTAAGGCATTAATATCTGGCTGAAAAGCCCATGAGAGTATTTCAGGCATGGAAAGCCAAGACATTCTGTGAAAAAAAAAAAAAAAAGGAGAAGACCTAAATGAAAGATCTCTGCAAGTGAGATCCCAGCGGAAAGAACAGATCATCAAAGAAGGAGGTACCTTTCTCTGAAGGGAGGAGAGAACTTCCACTTTGACTATGACCTTTTCTAAATATGATCAGAGTCAGTAAACTCAAAAGGCATCCATAGCTTTGTCTACTCATGACAAGAGCCTAGGGTGATTACTGACGCCATAAACAAGAGTGTCAATTTGTTAAGACAACAACAGGTGTCACTGTGCACTTACTCCTCATGTAGGATCTCTGTCCTTAATGTGCTGTACATTGTGATTTAATGCTATATCTAGTACTCCAACAGTATTTTTCACTGTGTGTTTCTGTGTGGGTACAAAATGTTGAAATCTTTACTTAATATATACTAAATTGATCTTCTGTATATAAAGAGAATTGAAAATGAATCTTGATGTGATTGGTAAGGGAGAGGGAGCGGGAGAGGGGAGGCTTGCGGGTGGGAGGGAATTTATGGGGTGGAAGCCATTGTAATCCATAAGCTGTACACTGGAAATTTATATTCATTAAATAAAAGTTAAATAAATACCTACTACATATAGTTGTTCAGAAGATTAAGCAAAAGCACATAATATGTTTAAGTAAAATGCTGTCGCATGATGTCTGGCTGTTATGCTCTCAAAAAATGAATGTGTATTTTAAAAAGTATGATTTATTTGAGAGAGAGAACCGGAGCACCTCCATCTGCTGGTTCACTCCCCAGATGGCTGCAACAGCTGCGTCTGGGCCAGACTGAAGCTAGGAACTATGAATTTCATCCAGTTTCCCTAATAGGTGGCAGGAACTCAAGTACTTGAATGATTATCCACTGCTTCCCAGGCACATCAATTGGGAGCTGGGTCAGAAGTATCCAAGATTTGAACCAGCACTCTAATATGGGGTGTTGGTGTCCGGAAGTGTCAGCCAAAGCTGCTATGCCACAACACCAGCCGTTGAGTCATTAATCATCATTCAACAATGGAGAATTTAAGGGTAACGGTTCAAAGACAAAAACACTATCTGGAAAGCTGAAGCAAGCAGTCCCATGGGAAAAAGCAGGAGACTAAACAAGACAGTAATTATTTCCCAAATAACTCTATGTGGAGACTTAGGAAAGCTATAAAGACATTATATCTTAATATCTCTCCCTCTAAACCTCCAGCCCCTCTGCAGTCCTTATCATGATGCATGTCATCCCCTAGTCATCTAAACCAGAAACTCAAAGTCATCTCAGACTCTGCTCACTCACTTCCAGTCCCTGAGTCCTATAGAATCCACCTTCTTAGCATTCCTACCACCATTCCCACCCCTGGTCAATGAGAATATGCCATTATCATGTTGGCTTCATCCATCATCTCTCATTTGGACTGAAGATGATCAAAATAGTCATCCTGACTTCCTCTAGTGCTCAATCCTTCAAGAGGAATATTTCTGAGTCACAAAATCTAAACATTTGTTCATCCTTCTTAAATATTGTTCAACTGCTTTCATTATCTGGGATAAAAGCCAAACTATTTATAATGGTCTTGTTATCTGGCCCCTGTTTTATACCCTTGCACATTACACAGCTATGGTGAACCACTGACTGGCCCCTAGACCTGCCAGCCTCCTTCATGCTTCTGTGCTTCCACCCATACCATTCCCCCCATATGTCTCGCTGGGTTGTTTGTTAAAGACCAGTCCTTCAAGGTACTCTACAAAACAAGCGACTGTTAGTAAATATGTTGTAGAAAAACTACACATCTTTTTCCCCCAGAGACTATTTAGACTCATATATCTCATAATTAAGAAGTCTATTTAACTAGGTTCAATTTTTTACTAAGATATTTGTGAGAAACATTTTGAAAACTCCTTCTTATAAATTAAAATAAATTAAATGTGGTATTTAATCAGCCCTTCATCTGATTAGCTCCTGAGCCTGGTTAATATTTAATATTTTTGTCTCTAGTAAATAATAGTGGATCTGTGTTATAATAATTTTATTAATTCCCCATGTCATAGAGCTAGATGAACTTTGCAAAATTTAACCAAGAAAAATGATTTTAGGTGTGCATACTATTACCATAACAGTATGTTCTTAAGATTGATGCATTGATAATTTTTTACATGATATAAGCAGTGAAATGCCAGGCAATATCCCTTCCTACGTATGCACTCAAATCCTCTATTCCCAATTGGGAATTTACCTATAATGTCATTTGTTTGAATAACCCCACTACCTTCAATAAGATATTCAAACCCAAATCAAATTAGGTATTACCTGCTTCTGATTTTTCAATCAGCCATTTCATCTTCTCCTTTGAATAGTGGACAAGGCTATAAAAGTGCTAGCATTTGCAAAACTAAAAGACGACAAATGCTGAAAGTTATTATGGAATTTGAGTCTGAAAAAGTATTGAAATACCCCCTCCAAACCAGATAAGTTCTCATAGTCAGCATATCTTTTTGTGGTGTGGTGGAAAAATAGCTAATGGAGAGCAAATAAGACATTTCTCCTATGTGGGAAAGTGGAAACTGGGAGCCAGTGCTGTGGCATAGTTGGTAAAGTTGCTACCTGCAGCACCAGCATTCCAATTGGGTGCCAGTTTGAGTTCCAGCTGCTCCACTTCTGATCCAATTCCCTGCTAATGCTCCTGGGACAACAGATGTTGGTCCTAGTCTTTGGGACTCTGCACCCACATAGAAGATCCAGATGAAGCTCCTGGCTCCTGGCTTCAGCCTGGTCCAGCCCTGACCATTGTGGCCCTTTGGGGAGTGAACCAGCAGATGGAAGATCTCTAGAACACTCTCTCTCTCTCTCTCTCTCTCTCTCTCTCTCTCTGCCTCTCCTTCTCTGTAACTCTGACTTTCAAATAATAAATAAATCATTTTTTAAAAAAAGAAAGAAAAGTAGGAAACTAGAATTAGGGGAAATTAGATTCAAAACCCAGCTTATTAGTGTGTGAACCTAAATTTTTTAATCTCTCCAAAATTAATATCATCAGGAAAGGTGAGTCATGAGGCAGTGATATACTATAAGGTCATGTTATTTCAAGATTTGAATAAGAAAACATGAGCAAAACACCTAGAGTGTACTTACTACATAACATGTTCAATAAATATTTATCTCCTTCCTTTACTTCTTCAATCCACCTCTAAAATTCCCCATTGATGTTTGTTTTGATTTTTATTCTGTTCAAGGATATCCTTATTTTTGCCCACAAAATAAAATTAATTTTACCCTAAAAAGTAATCCAGGGGTTGGAAAATTATATTCCACAGGCCATATCTAGCTAAGCGTCCTATTTTTGGAGATAGCTTCATCTGAGCACAGATACTTCCATTTCGGTATATGTTGCCTTTTGTTGCGAAGCTACAAGAAGAGATGTAACAAAGACCTAAGGTATAATTGTCTATTGCTGTTGTAACAAGTCACAGATTTGGTGACATAAAACAACATACTATCACACAGTTCATAGGTTAAAACTCTGACACAGTCTTGGCTCTGCTCCCTGCTCTCTTGGTCTCTCTTGGCTTCTCTCCACCTCTCGTCTCTCTTCTTCCTCCTCTCTGTCTCTCTCTTACAGTCTCCTTCTCTCTTTTTCCTTTGCCGCCCCTTCACTACGGTCTGTTGGGTGTTCCCCAATAAACCCTTTCCCTTACTCCGGTGTCTGGTGTGCTTTGCGATGGCTAACATTAAGATATAACATTAGTGCCATGACTCGGATAGCCTTATATTGGTAATCCAGCATCCTCCAGTGCTCTGGGTTCCTAGATCTTTGCCAGTCGCGATGCACACCTCCCGAACTCTTTCCAAGCCACTGAACGCTCTGCGATCTCCATCCACACATCGGCCTTCCAAATTTTGAGGTAAGACGTGGAACGGGAAGCTCTCACGGCGACTCTACTGGTCTACTGAGTTGTGGTCTACTCTCGTCTACATTCGTCTGCTACTTTCATCCAAAGTCATAGTGCTAGACACCACAACTCCTACTTAAGGCCTTTAGCCTCTACGGACACTGTGTCCAGGCAACAGTGGGTGTGAGTGATGACTCCATCTCTGTTTGCCTCTTTACAGGCGAGGCCCTGGGCTCCAGTGGGCGCTTGGGTGACGACCCCGCCTTCTGCTCCCATTCCTCTCCTAGTCAGATGGCCAGGACTTCAAGGACGCTTTCTGTCCACCGATCTGACCTACTGAGTCGCCATGGGAAATTCTTCCTCCCGCGTTCCATCTGATTCTCTTGGTTGCCTTTTAAGTAATATGGTCCCTCTCAAATTGGCCCCAGCCCTCAAGCGGAGACTAATCTTTCTCTGTAATCTGGTGTGGCTCAATTATGACCTTGATGGTCAACTGGGATGGCCTCTCCACGGTACCTTTGACCCTGATATCATTCAGGACCTTTATCACTTCTGTGAGTGTTCGGGAAAATGGAAGGAGATTCCATACGTTCAAGCCTTTTCCTATTTTCGAACTAAACCTTCCCTGTGTACTTCTTGCTCTCCCACTCAGGTCCTTCTGGTCTCCAAGACTCCCACTAGGGGTCAGAGGCCTGAGCAGAAAATCTCATTCTCTACCTCTAACCTTGGTACCACCACTACCACAACCTCCTTTGATCCTGCAGATGAACCTCCCCCTTAATGCTCCAATCTACAGGCACTGGCTCAGCCGCCTCCTGAGGCCTCTGAGGCTGAAGTTCCAGTGCCATTATCACCCATGCAGCAGCTCTGGCCCTGGCTGCATCCTCACACAAACCCCCCCCCATCGAATTCCAGGGGGCGGGGTCAACCTCTACTCCCACCTCCACTGCAATCTCTTCCATCTTATCTCAAGCCCCTTGCTCATCTATTCCTCAAAGCCATTCTCTGCCCGGGACTAATGTAACCCCATACAAATCCTGCTTTATAAAAAAACAAAAGGGGGGAATGTTAGGAAACTCCGCACAGTTTTAGCCAGGTGGCCGCACAGCCCAGCTACCTGAGCCAGGCTCCACCCCCATCCTAATGGAATTCGCTGCTCCTGCTTCCCTGCCCACCCTCAGGCAAAGTTTTAAAAGGGCCTGTTCCTCAACAGGCTCTCTTGGCCTCTCGGCTTCTCTCCTCCTCTCGTCTCTCTTCTCCCTCCTCTCTGTCTCTCTCTCTTACAGTCTCCTTCTCTTTTTCCTTCACCGCCCCTTCACTCCAGTCTGTAGGGTGTTCCCAAATAAACCCTTTCCCTTAAAAAAAAAAAAAAAACCTCTGACACAGGTCTCACTGCACTGAATCCAGGGTATCATAAGGACCATGTGCCCCTATATGGCTTTTAGAAGAGACATTTTCCTTGGCTTCTCCAGTTTCTTGAGCTGCCATAGATTGGCTCATGGCCCACATCCTGCATATTCAAAGTCAGCAACAGCAGTTTAAGGCTTTCTCACATTTCACATCCTTCTAATTTTCTCTTCTGCCACCCTCATCTACTTTTAAGAAACCTTGTGTTAACATTAGACCAACAAGATAATCCAGGATAATACCCCTATTGGAAAGTCAGTTGATTACCCATCTTAACTCCATCTGCAACCTTAATTTCCCTTTGTCATATGACATAACACAGTCCCAGGTTCTGAGAACTAGGATGTGGATATTTTTGAGGGATAGTTTTCCTGACTATCCCACAATAAAACAAAACCTAAAATATTTGCTATTGGCACTTCAAAGAAAAAGTTCTCCAGCCTCTTGATTCAAATTTAGGAACATGAATAAGCATACACAAACCAGGTTTTGGAATGATCACTTGATATGTTTATGTTTTATGTTATCTATAAAGATAAGAATAATTTTCATAAATGTGTTAATCTGATTCGTGGAATTAAAAGATAATACCTTAACACCACTGGTGGATAAACACACAAGAACTTCACATAAAAAGAAATAATGCATAAAGGTTAAGAGTAAGAACCAGGCCAGTGCTGTGGTGCAATGGGTTAGGGCCCCAGCCTGCAGCGCCTGCATCCCATGTGGATGCCAGTTTGTGTCCCGGCTGCTCTTCTTCTGGTCCAGCTCTCTGCTGAGGCCTGGGAGAACAGAGGAGGATGGCCTGGGCCTTGGGCCCCTGTACCTGTGTGGGAGACCTGGAAGAGGCTCCTGGCTCCTGGCTTCGGATTGGCTCAGCTCTGGCCATTGCAGTCATTTGAGGACTGAACCAGTAGAATGGAGAACCCCTCTCTGTAACTCTTTCAAGTGAAGAAAACAGTTCTTTAAAAAAAAAAAAAAAGAATAAGAACCATGGAGTAAGACAAACCTGTATTTGGATCTTAGCTCTTCCACTTACCAACTGGATGACCTTTTATAGGTTAATCTCTGTGCCTCAGTTTATTTAAAGTTCAAGTATCATCTGTTTTCTGTGGTTGCTGTGAAAATAAATGCACTTAATGTGCTTATTGTACTCTGTGGTGCATAGTAAGATCTCAGTAGATCTTATCTTTAAATATGATAAAATACAGATTCTAAAAAAAATTATGGAAGTTGTTCTGTTGCTTAATTTTTATAGATCATTGAGGTGCTGTCTCAGCATGATCAAAGAATATGGCTGAACTGATTTCTTAAACTAAGGAATCTTATCTCCCCACTGGAGCTGCCAATGATGACAAAGTATTCTCTCTCCCCATGCTGCCTGAAATCAAGCCAGCAGCTGACTTCACTATCCAATCCATTCACAATTAAAGGGGCATTTCTAGCACTTGGTTGGACCCACCAGGAAAAGAAGGAACCAGAGCTATGTGTGGGTGCAATCTCTCCACAATTCAAACATTGTGAACTACAGCCACGTAAGGGGCCAGGTCAAAACCAAGACTTCCACACACACAACGACCTCTCAATCCAGAAAAGAGAAGTCCTTGCACTGGACCTCAGGTCTTGAATGAGCCCATGTATCACAAATACCAAAACACAAATTCTTTTCATTTTTGATGCCATTAGATTTTTCTTTATATTTCAGTAACCAATTGAGCAAGCAGGACAAACAGAAAAAAAAGATTGTACAAGCTAAATCTCTTCTCTCCACCCTCTGCCAAGATCAGCAGAAATGATGTTGAAAATGTATTCAGAAAAAAAAGAGAAAATCACCACCTTTTTTCTGGGAAACAGGAGATAGTTGTCTGCTTCTGATTAAACTAGACCACCTGAGGCCACCCAAAGTGAGTATGTAGGTAGGTCAGATACACCTAATAACTGATTTTCCTATCTCTTTTGCCCAGATGATGTAATTTGGGGAATGGCTTACCACTGCCTAATAATTCCTGAATTGGAAAACTGATATGTTGAGGAGAAACTGCTCTCACCCTTGGAGAGTTTGGCCACATATTGAAAGATGAAAAGCTGGTAGCATTCCTACTAAGATCCAGAACCAGACAGGATGCCCGCTTTCACCACTGCTATTTGATGTAGTTCTGGAAGTGTTAGCCAGAGCCATTAGGCAAGAAAAAGAAATCAAAGGGATACAAATTGGAAAGGGGGAAGTCAAATTCTCCCTGTCGCAGATGACATGATTCAGTATATAGGGGAACCAAAAGAATTCCCTAAGAGACTACCTGAACTCTTAAGAGAGTTTGGTAAAGTTGCAGGATATAAAAGTAACACACAAAGATAAACAGCCTTGGTATACACAGACAATGCCGTGGCTGAGAAAGAATATGCATGGTCAGTCTCATTCACAATAGCTACAAAAGAATTTAAATACCTTGGAATAAGAAAGATCTCTTCAATGAAGTTTACAAAACATTATAGAAGCAACTCCCCCACCCCACCCCACCCCGCCCCGCTCTATTGGGACCGGGGAACCTTGCCAGGGAGCAGAATCCCAATAAAAGCTTGTGAATTAATTGATTCATCTGCCTGGGAACATTTGTTACATGCTGGACACCTTGCAGATGATGACGAAACCCAGGAGCTGAGGGTGCGCACCTCCCCTTTCTGGGTTCGAGGCCCCCTCACTCCTTGAACCTGTCTGGTGCCCCAGGCTGACTATGGACCACGCTCGACCAACTGTAAGTAACTCCTCCCCTGCTCTCCCTCCCTCCTCTGGTTTGGCCCAGTCTCTATGATCTCTGGCTAGTTCTCCATCCGGACAAAGACCTCCAAATCATGTGCACATGGGCTCTGTTCTCTGCTGATTAGCCTCCCAGCGGCTGTGGAGCTGTCCTGCCACTGGCTTGACCCCGTAGAGGACTGACTTATCCGTCTACTGAAGTCCGGGACAGAGGACGCCTTGTCCGAATTCCAGTAGATCCCAGGCTGCCAGGGAGACCATGGGATCTGGCCAATCCCGAGGGTGGGACTCAAATGCCCCCTGGCCTGCCTCTTAAAGAACTTGAAGCAACAACTGGGACTGGCCCAGGACCCATGGCGTAAACACCTAATCTTCTACTCCACCCAGGCATGGCCTAATTACCTTGAGAATTTCTGCCGCAGGGAGAGAAAATGGTCAGAGGTCCCATATGTCCAGGCTTTCTGGGACCTCCCCTCCCATCCTACTCACTTCTCCCCTACTTTCCTGTCTGCCTGCTCCACGGCCCAGGTCTTGCTGGTCAAGATCGGGCCCTCACCTCCTAAGGACGCCTCTTCTGTGTTACTGCCAAACTCTCCACCCTCCACCTTTTTGGACCCTCCTGAGTTCCTAGGGACCCCACAGCTAGCCAGGAACCTCCCACCCCCATATGTGCATTCTTCTGCCCTGCTGCCATGTCCTGCCTCTCCTTCTGGCTCCCCGCACAATTGCTGAAAGCCAGGTAGCCATGTGGCCCAACCACTGGTGTCAAGAGAAAGCCCCAGAGGCCTAAAGAGTTAAATGTTTTGTAAAATCCTACAGGTGCTTTCAAAAATACTCTGTGAAGTAAGCAAGTGCCTCTTGTTGGTTAATGAGTTTATAATTTTAAACGTGGCAACTTAAAGTCTTTTGTCATCCACAGTTTTGTATATCAGATTTGCTGCTCATAAAACTAAAGCATTGTTGGTTCTGTGCTTAGCTGTCCTTCTATAGGTTCTGATGGACTTTTTCCAGCCACATCTATTATATTCAGTATTTTGGGATGGCTCTGTAAACAGATGAAGCCAACAATGTATTACAGGTACCACCTGAGAGAAAGTATGGTTAGCTGAGGTTACTAAGAGCAGAAATTAATTAAAATCAATTGGTAAATTAAAAAAAACAGTTGAAGAGTTTAAAAAGCTAGTATTGAAACTTCTATATTGTTCTATTATGTTATGTTATATGTGTATACATATTGTATGTCTACATGGGAAAATTTATTAAGAGTTTCATTTTAATTGGCTAATAGATAAGATTCCTATAAATTTAAACTGCTAAAATTATTCAAAGATACATTTTGATTCATGTAACCTGAATCTCTGTATCAGAGTTTTAAATTTGTTTGTAGAAAGAAACTAAAAACATTTTATATGCTTGTGCTTAAATTTGCTGGTTATGTATTCTTAAAATTTATAGAAGGCATTGGACCTTCTGGTAAATGTTTTCCTAAGTTGTTAGCTAATGGTTGAATCCACTTGCTAAGTTTTCATTTGATATTGCTATTGTCAGTAAGTGATCTGGGACTGGCACCCCCATTTCTCTATTCTAAGTCCAACTTGTTCTCTCATTTCTCTATTCTCTTCGAGGTAGGAAACTAATTCTATTCTGAAGGACTCTCCAAGGTGCACAATTCGATTTTTAGATCTTATAAAATGGATAGCTAACATTTTCTGTAATAGCATAGCCAAAATTAAAGCTTAAATTATGATTCTACAGCTATATTTATCTCTCTCCATCAGCACAGTAAACAGGCAAAACCTCCCTTTCAGACCAAAGAAAAGAAAATTGTAAAGTAAGGACATAGCTTTCCTGATGGGCATTATCTAGCTTTCCTGACGGGCATTATCTGCCTCAACATAAACCATTATATAACATGCCTGTGACTATAGACTTCTAGTTTAGGCCACCTAAGATTAGAGATGGGATTTGAGCACCCCTTGACTTGCATCCTCTGGTCTGCTTTAACAAAAACCAGGAGGAAAAGAAAGCTAGGCATCAGAAGCATTGTAAAGATAGGTGGCAGGCCTATTAACGGCTATTCTGTACAGTGATCTGCCCTCAAGGAGACCCAAGAGGCCAGTCCACTGCAGTGGCTTTCAATGTGGTAAGCCTGGGCTTCAGCAGAAGTCAGCTTAAGAACTCTGGCAGCTCTGCCAGCTAAGAGTTGGATCACTGGAAATGGAACTGCCCTGGAGTCGATGGACTTCAGGTCAGAACCACAGATCTTATTGGCTCTAAGCTGAAAAGCCCTTCACTCAGCCCAGCTTTCAAAGTGACCACTGCAGCTGAGGGGACGGCCAAGTAGGGTCAGCAACATTGCAGGCAGAACTGTAAATTTCTTGTTAGAGATGCCACCTGCCTTTACCTGGCCAGCTCTCCTCCCAGGCCAGATAGGTAATGGAAGTCAACAGGGTGCCTTCCCCAAGGAGGTTCACACCTCCCTTAGGATGTACCCTATGTGAAGAGATAGATAGGTCTGGGCCTCTTAACTTACAAGGCCTAAAGCCTACCAGGTTATTTTCAAGCCCCTTCTGTCCATTTCTATTTGTCTCTCAATCAGAGAACTTATTTGTGCCTTAGCACCTTTCTTGGGTCCTCTAATAATGACTCTGTCCTTTTTGTTCTACACCCTGTCTAGCCCACTTGGGCCTCATTCCTTTGTAATGAGAGCCTCTACTCCAAAATCAATGGCTCTACTCCCAACCTGTGTGTACTGATGGTCCTCTCCTCCACTTAATGTTGTATGATTATTCAGAATTTCTCTACAGACAAACCCCTCTACCTGCAAAAGTTGAGTGACCTTTCTCCCAGTCTTAGTTTGCATCAGATTTAAACCACATCCATCAAACAATCCTCACAAGGGTCCAGAGACCCCCCTCATTTCCTCTCCTCCATGAAATCCTTTCATTACCTGGTTAATGCCACTCTTAGGATCATTGGTTGCTATTCTCACCCTGATTTGTATACTACAGTGTCTGTTTTAGTGTGTACAGCAGGTGCTAATGGAATGAACCAAGGCCTTCAGCAACCTGCCTATCAACCAAATGCTGCTACAGGGATATACTTGGCTCCCCACCCAGGAGACAGCGGCTTGAGACATCGCCCCATGCCAGTGAAGAGTACCTCATCATCCCCAATCAGCAAGAAGTAGCCTGAGAGACTCGTCATCGCCCCCTTTCCTATCATCAAAGGGTCGGGATGGTAGCTTTGGGATCTGCAAGGAGAGAAGGCCTATACTTCCGGGAATGGAGAGTCTCTACCTGTACTTCCGGGGAAGAAAAGTCCTTGTCAAGGTCCCCGCGGATGCCAAAGATCAACCAATGAGGATCAGACCTGCCTCAACCTTTAACCCCCACGCCCTGTATCTATAAAAGGAGCCCTCCCAACCTCTGACACGCGACTTCCCTGGCCCCCACTCTGTTGGGATGGGGGAACGTAGCCCGGGAGCAGAATCCCAATAAAACCTTGTGAATTAAAAAAAAAAAAAATTAAAGAAAGAATTAAAAGAAGACAAATTGGGTACAGAGGAATATTCCTCAACACAATCATGGAGCTGAGCCTCTAGTGCCAGACACAGTGATTGTCCAGAGACCCAGCTCCACCCCACAGCCTATCGTGCAGTCACAGAATTCCCAGTCACAGCACTCAAGTCTCCCACAATCACCAGATGCAGAGGCTCCCTTTCTCTGCCCTGCAAACATGCCCTGTCCATGGAGAGAGCAGAGACTTTCCCGTAGCTAGCTCACTGTGAGAGCTCCACTGTGGCAGTTGGAGCCCCAGATCCACAATCCTAAGTGGGTGCCCAGCACCCTGTCAACCCTGCAGCCAGACTCAAAGTCAATGGGAAATGCAGATTTTTCCCTCTGGTAAAATCCCCTGGTTGTGCGCTCAAGCGAGCCACCACAGCTCTGTGCCAGCGTCAAGATGGTGCCTTCTCCCCACTGGTTGCTGGGTGCCCTCGTAGGGGTATAGGGAGAAAGAAATATGCTTTTCCTTCACTGGATTTGGTGGGTACCCTGCCCTCTGCTAGGGCTCCAGGTCAAACTCAAAATCAGTGTGGTTCACAAGGTTCTCTCTCATGCAATATCACCAGTGGCAAGGGCTGCCACAGCCTGCCCTCACCTTGCTCTCAGAAGCTGAAGTTTCCTCCAGCCCCCGGCTGTGGGAATCATGTGTGCTGTCTGCACATCCACTCTTTCTATGCTGCTCCACAACTTCCCTCTTCTTTCTTTAGAATTTCTACTGCGGACTTCTCTCCAACTCTCCCAGGTGAATACACTTCCTCTGTTTTTCTTCAGTTATCTTCCCCTGGTCAAAATCAGCACATATTTTCCTTATTCAGCTGTCTTGGAATTCACTCAGGTAAATCTCCTATCAATTTAATTGTGTGATCACTAGCTCTACGGCCTGTGCCCATAGCCCCCACAGTCACCAGGTATAAGAAGTCTACTCTAGTATTTATGCCAATAGCGAATTATCTGAAAAAGAAGTCAAGAAAACAATCTCATTTCCAATAGCTACAAAAGAAACTCTAGAAATAAATTAACCAAAGAAGTGAAAGATATATGCAATGAAATCTGTAAAAAACTGATAACTGAAATTAAACAGGACACAAATAAATGAAAAGAAATTCCAATTTCATAGATTGGAAGAAACAATATTGCTAAAAAGACCACATTACCCAAAGTGATAAACACACTCAATGCAATCTTTATTAAAATGTAATATTTTTCTCATAACTAGAAATCACACTGCTAAAATTCGTATGGAACCACATGGACCATATGGCAAGTCTCTAGTTTCTTAAAAAATCTCCACAGTGTTTTCCACAGTGGCTGAACTACTTGACAGTCCCAACAACAGTGTGTAAGAGATCTCCTTTTCATGAAGTTTCAGAAAGAAAATATGGGGGAAACACTTCAATACATCGTGTGTAGATGATGATTTCTTAAATAATACCCCCAAAGCACAGGCAACAAAAACAAAACTAGACAAATAAGATCATATCAAACTCAGAAACTCCTGCACAGAAAAGGAAACAATCAATAAAGAGACATCCAACAGAATGAGAAAAAAAAAATTTACAAGCTACTTATCTAGCAAAGGATTTACATTCAGAATATATCAGTAACTCAAAAAAAAAAAAAAAACTCAACAACAAAAAAACAACCAATCCAGATAATAAATGGGCAAAGGACAATTCTCAAAAGAAGAAATAGAAATGGCCAACAAATATATGAAAAAATGATTAACAACACTAGCCACCCGCAAGATGCAAATCAAAATTACAATGAGATAGCATCTCACCCCTGTCAGAATGGCTATTATCCAAAAGATAGACAGTAACAAATGCTGGCAAGGTTGTGGAGAAACAGCACTTAACAAACACAAAAACAAACACATAGACCAATGGAATAGAAAAGAGAGCCTAGAAATGAACCCACATCAACTGACCTTTGAAAAAGGTGTTAAAAAAACACATTGGAGAGAGGAAAGTTCTTACAATAAGTGGTGGTAGGTACTAGGGGAATTAGGATCAAACTAAAAAGCTTCTGAACAGAAAAAGGAACAATCAGCAAAGTAAAGAGACAAAACATAGAATGAGAGAAAATATTCACAAATATATAAGGAATTTAGACAAGTCAATAGCAAATAACAACAATAATTCAAGTCAAAATGGGCAGTGAATCAGATATTTCTCAAAAGGACACAAGTGACCAACATGTACATGCAAAAATGCTTCATGTCATTAATCATAAGGGAAGTACAAATCAAAACCAAAAAGAAATGCCATCTCACTCCAGTAATACTGGCTATTAACAAAAAGGCAAAAGATGTGGAGGAAAGGGAACCCTTATATACTGGTGGTGGGAGTATAAACAAACACAACCATTGTGAAAAACAGCATGGAGTTTTCTCAAAATAAAACAGAATAAAACTATCAAGTGACCCAACAATCTATCTACTACTGAGTAAATATGTAAAGGAAATTAAATCAATCTGCCAAATAAACATCTTAACTCACCTTTTTTGTAGTATTACTCACAATAACTAGGAATTGGAAACAACCTAAATGTCCATCAACTTAGAAATGGATAATGAGTGGTATATATACACAGTGGAATACTTTTCAGCCATTTGAAAAAAAATTTTATCACTTACAATAGTATAGATGGAACTGGAGGTCCCTACATTAGGTGAAATAAGTTAGATCCAGAAAGATAAATACTGCATGATTTCCCTTATATGTGGAGTTACTAGACTTCACATATACACTCAAAGAAGTTGAGTGTATAACAGTGGTTACTGAAGATGGGCATCAGGGAGGAATGGGGGAAGGTTGATCAATAGGTCATAAGTTATAGTTAGGAGAAAGAAGTGCTAGTGTTGTATAGCACAATAAATGGACTAAAGGTAACAATAACATGCCATGTACTTGTCAAAAGAACAAAAAACCTAGAAGGAGAATTTTGGATATTTTAACCATGAAGAGATGATAAAGGTTTGAGGAGATAGATATGTCTACCCTGATTTAAAATTACATAATGTGTACATGTACTGAAGCATAACATTAGATACATTCAACTTTTATAGGCCAGTTAAAACTTTTATTAAGCTATAATTGTACTATTGTATTATAGTAATTGTATTATTGTGTCAACAAACTCATTGGCACAATAATAATTGAACTACTGAAAGTTTAGAAGATGTGACAGCTTAGGGGCTCACAAACTGAGATCTGAATTTCAGAAATATTGGCTTGGATGCTGCATAGAAGGAAAACTTGGAAAATGGCAAGAATGAATGTGTGTAGTCAAGGTGTAAGGTCATTGCCGGAATTCCAGTGAAAGGTGATAGCCTCCTACACAAACTGAACTAGTGTGTTCAGTTTAGATTTGATATTTCAGTCTATAGTTCCATATTTTACATTTCATTCCTACCCCATACTGGGAAATGGGTGAGCTAAAAATATATAACAGACAAATGTTTTTTGCTTTTCCAATATTTTCTCCAAAAAAAGCTGAAGAAACAGACAATTCAAGATTCCACGGCATCTGAACGTGTTCAGGAATTTCATATAAAGAGAAGATCCTCAAATCATGACTCCTTGGCAGCACAAAAATACTTGGAAAAGAAACATGCAGGGTAGTCTAAAGGTGCAAAGGAAGGCAAGCAACTTGTGGCAATTTTTGCTACATAAATCCCTAAATCTGAGGACAATGGCAAGGACTTCAGATGTCATAACACCAAAAGAAAAAATTGGCATTCCCCCTGCCAATAGCATATATGAAAACAAAACTAATGAAACAATGCACCTGAGAGCACTCGAGGAGAATGAACCTAGACAAGCGACAACAAATAAATTTAATGAAGAGAAGTAAAAATAATGTACTTCTAGTTTATACTCATTAGTTACATTCATTTTATCCCTAGTATTTTACCCATAAAATAATGGAAATAGTTCTGAGGAAATTCAGTCCTAAATATCATTTTAAATTGAACTCAAGAATTAAAAACCAACTATGTCCTAGGAAACAAAGAAAAGATGAAAAATTAGTAAAAATATTGTTCTGACCCTCTGAGCACCCAAAATGTACAAAGGGAAAGCAGGGATATATAATTACTAAAATAACAACTATAATTTTTCAGTCAGCTAACAAATCAGACACTGTTCTGTGCATCTGTGTATCTGTATATTATTAACTCATTTAATCCTTAAGCAACTATGAAAAGGCGATATTGTTGGCATTTCTGTAATTGAGAAAATTCAATTAAAAATTATCTAGATTGAGTAATATCAAAATCCAGATGACAATAAAATCTCACTGACTCTAAAGCTTATGTCCTTTGAATTCTGCCACAAAATCTTTCCAAAAGTATAGGCTAGGGGGTAATATAGGCTTCATTAAAAACAAGATATCTAATGAGACCTTGAGGCTGCCTGGGACAATATCTCAATTAGCCAAAGGAAAGAATATACCTGTGACTCCACAATCGAGAGAGAGTATAAAATTTAGCTTGTATTATTATTGTCTGATAAATACAAGTTGGTTATTTATTTTCTTACAGAATCACATAATTTGTCTTTATTTGTAGGGGTTTTTTTGCATTATGAGACTTTTATTTAGACAATTATCAATGATGTTAAATTAATCTAAATATATTTACTGGGTGGTTGCATTATTCTTTTATCAATGAATTTTCATATCTTCTGCCCAGTCTTCTTCATTTTACTTTCACACCTTAAGAGTTTTGTTTCATTTTTCTCTTGCTTTATTGAAGTATAATTGAAAAATAAAGTTTTACTCTCTATGTTTAAGGCATAAAATGTGATAATTTGTTATGCAAATCTATGATGAAATGATTACTACTATTAAGTTAGTTAATATATCTAGCACCTATTGTGTGTGTAGTGGTTTTGAGAACATTTAAGATCACTTACTTGGGACCAGTATTGTGGCACAGCAGGTTAAGATGCCACTTGTGATGCCAGCATCCTATTTGGGTGCCAGTTTGAGTCCCAGCTGTTCTACTCCCAAACCAGCTCCCTGCTAATGCAGCTGGGAAAGCAGCAGAAGATATCCCAAGTGCTTGGGCCCTTGCTACCATGTGTAAGACCTGGATGGAGCTCCATGCTCCAGGCTTCAGACTGGCACAGCCCTGGCTGTTGCAGCCACTTGAAGAGTGAAGCAGGTAGAAGATCTCTCTCTCTCTCTCTCTCTCTCTCTCTCTCTCTCTCTCTCTGCCTTCTAAATAAATAAATTTTGTTTAAAACCCAACTTTCTGAAGGGGCCATCAAAGAAGGACGTACTTTTCTCTGAAGGGAGGAGAGAACTTCCACTTTGCTTATGGCCATGTCCAAATACTGATGGAGTCTGTGGTCACAAAAGGCTTCCATGTGGCCGGCGCCATGGCTCACTAGGCTAATCCTCTGCCTGCGGTGCCGGCACCCAGGTTCTAGTCCCAGCTGGGGCACCAGATTCTGTCCTGGTTGCTCCTCTTCCAGTCCAGCTCTCTGCTGTGGCCCAGGAAGGCAGTGGAGGATGGCCCAAGTGCTTGGGCTCTGCACCTGCACCTGGCTCCTGGCTTCGGATCAGCGCAGCACGCCGGCAGTAGCAGCCATTTGGGGGGTAAACCAACAGAAGGAAGACCTTTCTCTCTGTCTCTCTCTCTCTCTCACTGTCTAACTCTGCCTGTCAAAAAAAAAGGCTTCCATATCCTTGGTAGCCCATTGCAAGAACCTCAAGTGATCACTAACATCATAAAAAGAGAGTTAATTGTTAAAGGAAAAACAGAGGTCATTGTGCACTTACTCCCTATGTAGGACCTCCATCCTTAATGAGTTGTACTATGAGAATTAACTGCAAAACTTGTTTTCAAACTGTACTCTATATGTTGTGTGTGGTGGGGTGCAAACTGCTGAAATCTGTTCTTACCATAGAGTTGGTCCTCTGTATATAAAATTAAGCTAAAAATGAACCATAATGAAGAAGGGGATGGGAGAGGGAGTAGTAGGTGGGACAGGAGTCAGGGGGGAGAGTGGGTATGGGGGAAAGAACCACTATATTCCTAAAGTTCCATCTATGAAAAATGCATTCATTAATTAAAATCTTTTAAAAAACATCTTAGCAAAATTCAAGCATAAAAAATAGTACTGCTAATATATTCACCAGGGTGTATGTTAGACCCCAAGAACTTAGTCAATTTATGACTGAAAGTCTTTACCTTTTCACCAGCATCTTTGATGGGTGTTATTTTTAATATCAAATTATCTTAGACTTTTGCATTATCCATAGGATGATAGCCTTCTCAGGTTAGTATGCTACAGTCATTGAAAAGGTGAAATCAATGGTATAGAATAAAAATAACTTCTGAATATGAGGGGGAATAAAAGAAAAGGAGTTTAAAGGCTCTCTAGTTTAAAAGGCAAACATGACACTGAGTCTAGGAAACAAAACAGAAAGGGAAAGAGTCTGCCAGATACTAAGAATAGAACAAGGAGACAGATCATAGAATTACCTTCTATGTTTAGCTTTCTTGCTTGTAAAATGGAATTGACAACTCTTTGTGGAAATACTATGAGGTTCAAACAAATCATTGAATGTGAACAGTTATCATAAACAACAAAGTTCCATATAAAGACAGAAATCATTACCATCAGATACTTTGTAATGGGCAGAATTCTAACTATGATGCCACCACCAATATTCTCATCTCCTGGTTATTTTTCTTTGAAGATTTATTTAATTATTTGAAAGTCAGAGTTACACAGAGAGAGAAGGAGAGGCAGAGAGAGGGAGAGAAACGTCTTCCAACCGCTGACTCACTCCCCCAAATGGCCACAATGGCCAGAGCTGAGCCAATCCGAAACCAAGAGCTAGGAGCATCCTCTGAGTCTTCCCATGTGAGCACAGGGGCCCAAGGGCTTGGGCCATCTTCTACTGTTTTCCCAGGCCATAGCAGAGAGTTGGATCAGAAGTGGAGCAGCCGGGACTTGAACCAGTGCCCATATCAGATGCCAGCACTGCAGGTGGTGGCTTTACCCACTATGCCACAGAGCCGGCCCCATACCTTGATTATTAAGTCAACCACTAATCTAGATTCTGCTGTGAAAGGACTTTGCAGATAAAATTAGGAATATTAATCAGCTGACATTATTATAGGCACATTATTCTTATATCCAGATAGGCCAATGTCATCACATAAACCCTTACAAGTCAAATAGAAAGGCAGAGGAATGAACTGGAATGATGTTTTGGAAGTATAGGGCAGGAGAGATAAAGCAGGAGAGGAAGACAGATCCAAAGTTTGAAAACCGCAGTCTATTCTTCCTTTGAAGATGGAGGAAGGGAACAAGAAACCGATGAGTATAGGCAACGTCTACAAGAGTAGAACACCTTAGTCCCCATTAAGTATAGAACTAAGCTCTACAACAACCTTAATGAGTTTGGAAATAGATTCGTCCCTTGAGTCTTGCCAACACCAAGATTTTGTACTTGCAAGACATTCAAGAGAGAAGCAGCAAAGCTCCTTTGTGGTTAACAGAAACTGAGACTTAAATTTGTGTTGTTTTAAGCTGCCATGATTGTGGTCATTTGTTACAGCAGGAATAAAAACTAACATACAGTTTCAAATTTTTATTTATCAAGCTGGTTTACTCTTTATGTAGACAATAGCATTTGATCATTTTTACCCAGATTTTTTTTCCTAATTAACTCTATCTTTAAGAGTCCTGAAATTGGTCCCAAAAGGAATTCAATATTTCATTGTCTAATTTGTAGGTCTAGGTATTAAATAGTAAAATGTGAGAATGATTATTTATGTTGGCAAATGGGTAGACTTTGAACACTAAAATTGAAAATAGTAATATTTTGGGGTTGGTGCTGTGGCGTAGTGGGTAAAGTCTCCACCTGAAGCACCGGCATCCCATATGGGCGCCGATTCGATTCCCAGCTGCTCCTATTCCGACCCAGCTCTCTGCTATGGCCTGGAAAAGCAGTAGACACTGGCCCAGGTCCTTGGGCCACTGTGCGCATATGGGAGACCTGGAAGAAGCTCCTGGCTCCTGGCTTCAGATTGGCACAGCTCCAGCCGTTGAGGCCAATTGGGGAGTGAACCAGCAGATGGAAGACCTCTCTCTCTCTCTCTCTCTCTGCCTCTCCTTCTCTCTGTGTGTAACTCTGACTTTCAGGTAAATAAATAAATCTTTTAAAAAAAGAAAATAGTAATATTTTATATAATATTCATAATCATTCTATTTTCAAAAACTTAAAATTCTGTCTCTGCATAAATATCTTTGATCAACTACAAATATTGGGAAACATCCACTTAAACCTTTGTAAATGTTTAGCTAATCCATGAGTACATGTTTTTTAAAAAAGAGAGATATATCTCATGATGGATGTTGCCCAATACTAAAAAACACTACATTTTTAAAGAAAAATCTATTGAATTTATGCTACTTAAGAGGAACAATTTTCATAATTATTCTGACTTTCTCTTTTTTTGTGGCATTTATTTTTTTATTTTTTATAGAACGCTTTTATTTAATAAATATAAATTTCATAAGTACAACTTTTGAGTTATAGAGGTTCTTCCCCCCATACCCACCCTCGCACCCCCAAACCATCCCACCTCCTACTCCCTCTCCCATCCCATTCTTCATTAAAATTCATTTTTAATTATTTTTATATACAGAAGCTCAACTCTATACTAAGTAAAGATTTCAACAGTTTGCACCCACACAGACATACAAAATATAAAGTACTATTTGAAGACTAGTATTACCATTAATTTGCATAGTACAACACATTATGGAGAGAGGTTCTACACAGAGAGCAAGAGGACAGTGGCTCCTGTTATTGATTTAGCAACTGACAATCTTATTTATGACATCAGTGATCATCCAAGGCTCTTGTCATGAGCTGGCAAGGCTAAGGAAGCCTCTTGAGTCTACAAACTCCAATATTATTTAGACAAGGCCATAATCAAAGTAGAAGTTCTCTCCTCCCTTCAGAGAAAGGTACCTCCTTCTTTGATGGCCCCTTCTTTCCACTGGGATCTCTCTCACAGAGATCTTTCATGTCGCTCATTTTTTGCCACAGTGTCTCAGCTTTCCATCCCTGAAATCCTCTCATGGGCTTTTTATCCAGATCCAAATGCCTTAAGAACTGATTCTGAGGCCGGAGTGCTGTTTAGGGCATTTGTCTGACTTTACCTTTACCTAAAGCTTTCTGCTACTCAAATTCTCATTGTAGCTGGTGAGAATGTGGGAAAAAAGGTACCCTAATCCACTGTTGGTGGGAATGTCAACTAGTACAACCATTGTGGAAGACAGTATGGAGTTTCCTCAGGAAGCTGAAAATAGATATATCATGTGACACAGTAATTCCACTCCCGGAAAGTTACCCAAAGGAAATGAAATCAGTATTTGAAAGAGTTATCTGTACTCCCTTGCTTATTGCAGCTCAATTCACAATAGCTAAGATCTGGAATCAACCCAGACATCCTTCAACTCGATAAATGTCCATGACTTGATAAAGAAATTATAATATATATACAATTTGGAATATTCCTCAGTCATAAAAAGGAATGATATCCTGTCTTTTGCAACATAATAAATAAAACTGGAAACCATCATACTTAGTGAAATAAGCCAGTCCCAAAAAGGCAAACACCGTATGTTTTCCCTGATCTGTGGTAGCTAATAGAGAACCTAAAAGGTAATCTAAGGAGTGAAATTGACATTTTGAGATTTAACTGTTTACATCCCTTGTTTCTACTGTTGAGGAACAGTGTTTTGTTTTGTTTTTTTTTTTTTCTTTACACTATTTGTTGAACTCTTTACTTAGTGTAGGGTTAATCTTATGAATATAAAGTAAATTGAAAGTAGATCTTTGTAAAAAATTAAGGGTGGGAATAGGAAATGGAGGAGGATGGAGGGAGGGAGTATAGGTCTAAGGGAGAGTAGTGTGGGAAGTATCACTACGTTCCTAAATCTGTATCAACAAAATACATGAAATCTGTATACTTTAAATAAATTTTTTTTAGAAAACACAAATTCTCACTGCATTCAAAAGGGGCGTCCATCTCTGACATGAATTAAGGCATAGCCACAAAACTTCAAGTACTCATGCCTTTTACTTTGAGAACACAGATCAGGAGATATGGATAAGCATTTTCCTGGGACCAGAAAAGTGGAAATCAAGACAGATGATCTTTAGCGTAATAGATTAAAATGCTCTAGTGCTAAGCTGAGTGAGAGAGGTAACCCATAAGATCTCTAGTAAGTCTTGTTTGGGTGTGTTCATTACCTATGCAAATGACAGAGACTCTCTTACACCAGACCTCTCTTGACTCAGTTTAAGGGTGATACACTTCCTAAGCATGTTAGTCTGAATACGAAAGATGCTGTTTCTTTTCACCATCTTTCTGAAGAGCATACCATTGTCAAGGTTAAATAAGCATGTATTCAATGAAATATAACAGATATTTAAATTTGTGTACTTAAGCCACATGTACATACAAACATACACACATATCTATAAAAATTTTGAAATTCATAAAAGACTTCTTAAAATCAAAGAATGTTAATCAATTTTCTCTGAATTTAATCAAAGTTTGCATTATTTTGTTGAGTCAAGAAGTAGATACTCTACTGATCAATGAGGGCCAATTGCAATATTACTTCTAGTACCACTGCTCTGTCATTAGAATCATCCTAATTACAAATAGAATTTGGAAGCACTATGTGGCTAGGGAAAAAATCTTAGATTCACAACAGACTCATAAAACTTGAATAAAAGATCCATTAGAAAAATGTGCTTTCAAATTGATGATAAATGCTTCACTCATCACTTTTATTGCCAGGTTCAAATGATTGCCAGATGTGTCTAGCAATTAATTTGCATTCAGCACTCAAGTATTCTGCAATTAACATGCATTCAGTGCATTTTTCTCTGGTACTTTCCCAATAAAACAAACGTGGGCTTAACTAATCTGTGTACTGTTTTTCTTCCCAAAGATAATGTCCCCCAAAAACCTGCTCTATTAAGGTCCTATTTCTCTTCATGACACCTTTCTTCTCCTTTTTCATATTCTTCTCCTTCTTTTTTATATAAATATTTGAGATGCAGGCTTTCATTCAAAATCACTTAGGTCTGTGTTCAGGCCCAGAGGAGTGAGAAATGAATAATTAGAGAATAATGTTTTGTACATGACATGTCAAAGTCTACATGTACACATTTATAAGTTATTATAATATCCTTTCAGTATAGACATTCAAATAACACTTAAGTTCAAGCAGAAGGGAGCGTGGCACTATGGGATGAATATGAACTTTAGATCCAGATGGCATGGGATTGCACCCTAGTTCTTCCATTTGCTACTCATGTGACACTGAAAATTTTAATTAAATCCTCTAAAATTTAGGATTCATTGGTAAGAGGAGAACAACTAATACTGTTAGAGTTCATCTGAATAATTAAAGAAGACAAAGGATATATATCACATTGCACATTGCCTTGTACATTAGTGATTAATTTTATATGTCAATGTGACTTGGCTAAGGATGCCCAGAGAGCTGATTAAACACTATTTCTGGATGTATCTGTGAAGGTATTTATGGGTTAAATTAAGATTTGAATCAGTAAACTGAGTAAAATAAATTCACCCTCACTGGTATGGGTGGGGATTACCCAATGCATTGAAGGTTCAAACAAAACAAAAAGGCAGAAGAAAGACTTTCTTCTTGAGGTGTGACATCCATCTCCTCCTGCCCTCGACATTGGAAATCTGTTTCTCAGCTCTTCAGGCTCCAAAAGTTATGCTAGTGGCCCTTCCAGTTTTCAGGCCTTTGAACTTAGACTGAGTTACATTGCTGGGTTTCCTGTTCTCCACCTTGCAGATGTCATGTCACGGGACTTCAGCCTCCATAATCATGGGACATATGTCTCACAATAAACCTTTTATAGATTTATAGACAGTCCTGACTAGTACACCAGTGGTGGATACTTAGGAGTTGTTGGTGCCTTACCCTAACAGTCATTAAACTTCTGTTACATATCAGGCACCCTGTTACACATTTTCATGTGTGTAGTTCAGTGAGTCCATGTTTCACACACCCTGTGAACACAGATCTCCAGGGGGAACCTGATGCAGGTATCCATTATGGTAGTGGGAAGTTGGTGGGGAGGGAAGGGGATAGTTCAGGGCTCTACCTGCTTGGTCCTGATAGATTTTTGAACTCAACTTTGGGATGAACACTGATAATCAAAGCCATCTTTTCCTACCTCTGAGACAATCTCAGGTAGGCAATAGGTTTGTCCAAAAGTAGGAAGTAGCTAAAAACAACACAGTAATGCTAGCTATCTGAAAAAAAATGAACTACTTAAAATGAGAGGTAATGTTGAGTCACTAACATCTTACCACCCATACTAGAGAGAATTTGTTTCTAGTTCCTGATATATGAACATTTAAAAAAATACAAAAGCCAACAACACATAATCAAACTACAGTTATAACAGTATAGGCATTGTGGGAAGCACTCTTTAAGGTCTCTGATTAGAACCAAAAAAAGGACTTGTATGATCTTACATGGTACTTGGTCTCAGTAGGAGCAATTGTTAGAGCAAGGAAAGGAGAGGATTACAAGCCCAATAGGAATAATGACAGGTGGGCAACTGTAGAAATGGAGACCCAGACCTTGCAGAGACAGCAGGAGAACACCAGCTCAACAACCACTCAATAGGGGCCAGCACCGTGGCATAGTGGGTTAAGCCGCTGCCTGCAGTGCCAGTATTCCAAATGGGTGCCAGTTTGAGTCCTGGATGCTCCACTTCCAATCCAGCTCTCTGATATGGCCTGGGAAAGCAGTGGAAGATGGCCCAAGTCCTAGGGTCCCTGCCTTCACATGGGAGACCCGGAAGAAGCTCCTGGCCCCTGGCTTCGGATTGGCCCAGCTCTGGCTATTGTGGCCATCAGGGGAGTGAGCCAGTGGATGGAAGACCTCTCTCTGTCTCTACCTCTCTCTGTAACTCTACCTTTCAAATAAATAAAATAAATCTTTTTTAAAAAAAGCATTCAAGCTGTATAGAAGCAACAAAGAAAACCCATTGAAGACCAAGAGATCTTAACAGCAAGTATAGAGGAGAGTATACACCAAGAAGAGGGCATAAGCCACACCAAGACATTAGGAAGAAGTAAAGATTTCAGTTGAGCTCACTAAAAAAACCATTACCACTCTCTCTTCTCTCCACTATTTTATCCACTTGTTTGTCTGGAAGACAGCATCAGTTTCAGAAAAACACTGAATATGGATTAAATAATTATTTATGTCCAATCCTGCATCTTTCCCTTTCCTTCCATAAATATTGATTCCAAACACATTCCCTAATAAATTCCTTGCATGCTAATTTCTACTTCCCAGGAAACCCGAGCTGCAATGTATCTCATGCAGCACATGAGAAGCATCTCTTCTGGGGAATCTGACCAACCTAAGGAAAACAAAAGACCTAGGGCAACAGTATCAGGGGTCCTCAATAAAACATTTAGCCAGATCTCACTATTATAAACTTCATAGTTAATAAGAAGACTTATCCATGTGCACATAGCTTATACTTAGCTTTTTATATTTCATGCTTATATGCTAATGATCAACAATATTCAGCAACCTGAGGAAAAAAAACATGTAAAATGAAAGACAAAGAACAAACAGAAATTAACAATTCAATAAGGGAACAAACTAATTGGGGAGATAAAATAGGGAAAAAGGCAATAAATGTTTTTGGAAAGATAAGAGAAAGCACTTGAAAGTATAATATACATAAATGTATGCTTAAAAAATTAAACAGGGGGTTGATGTGGTGATGCAGCACACTAAGCTGCATCCCATACCTGAGAACTGGTTCAAGTTCCAAATGCTCTGCTTCTGATTCTGCTTCCTGCTAATACTCCTGGAAAAGTAGGAATGATGACCAAATACTTGGACCTCTGCCAACCAGATGGGAGATTCAGATGTTCCAGGATCCTGGAATCCATTTGGACTACCCTCAGCCATTGCAGCCATTTGGAGAGTGAACCAGCAGACAGACGATATCTCAGATCTCTCTCTCTTTCTCTCTCTCTCTCTCCTTCTCTCTATCTCTCTCTACCTCCCTCCCTCCCTCCCTCTCTCTTTCCCCCTTCACATTCAGAAGCCATAATAATAGGAAATTTCAAAACAAACAGTCATAAAAAACTCAATAGAAGATTGAAACACAAAACTGAGCAACTATCCCAGAAAGCAGAATTAAAAATATATATATACATGGAGAAAGATGGTGGCAGCCATACTGAGACAGTTGGGTGCTATAGATTCAGAACCTGAGGACACAGGGGAAGCTGGCCTTGGGGCTTCTTTCATCCCCTAGAGTTTTACCCCCAATCATATATCCACACAAGTGCTTTTACTGGCATTTCTCAAAGATGTGAGAAGAATAAAATTATTTATCCTCCACAATTGCCTGGAGAACCTCGGAGACCAGCAGAAATCCAACACTGTCAAAGAAAAGTAAAATACAGCAAAGCCAAGATGTAGTATCCAGCATTCACCAGGCTTTGGCTCATCTGGAGTTAAGTGACAAAAAAGGAGCACAGATGATTAAAGAGGTTCTCTTAGAAGCACAAGGTATGGCAGTGAAAGATCACAATGTGGAATTCAGATCCAATTTATATATAGCCAAGCCTACCTCAGGGGGAGGCCAGTTCCTGAAACACATCCACTACCATGGCAGAGGTCACCTTGGGATCATGGAAAAGGTGTACTGCTGTTATTTTGTGAAGATGATGGGAGGACCCCTATGTTCACGTGAACCCCTAAAGACGGAACTCACCCACACAAGAGACTACATTCAGAAGCTTTGCAGCTGGGCTATCATTTACATTCTGTGATAGGAGATTCTGACCCCCATCATGTATATATTTTGCTATTTATTTTTAAAATACATAAAATTTATTTTATTATATATTATTTTATTGTGTATTATTTATTAATAACATTATTAATATTGATATTGATGTTTTATTCTATATTATTTTATTATAGTATTATATATTAAAGACAAAATAATACATATAAGACAGGAAAGAAAAGGAAGGGAAAATAGGAAATTAAAAAACTGATTTCTCTTGTTTCACATTCAAATATTGGGAGTTTTGGAATGAGAAATGAGGAACAAAGAAAATAAAAATAAAGAAATCATCCTCATGATGGCAGAATAGTGAGGGCACGCACCAATAGTCTGGGAAAAGATAGTTTAATAAAAGTGGAGTTACTGTAGCCTCAGGAAAAAGCTCAGGAAAAAATTGCAGAGGAAACTCTTCCGGATCTAGTGGATGTGACACGAAGGACCGACGGGGACAGCAAGGTCGCCAACTGCGTGGAAGCCCAGCCACAGAGTCTGCGCGCCAGTGCTGGAAGGGGAGGTGAGACAAAAACCTCGGTAACCAGAGACGTTGGCAGGGAAAGGCAGAAAGAGCCTAGAGGGAACGAGGCTTGAAGCCCTGCTGGAGAAAATTCACCAGACTGATTGGAGGAGAGAAAAAAACTAATAAATAAGGGGAACCAGCACGGACATGAGCCTCTCTCCACTCAACTTACAAAGCCGAGCAAGACAAAGAGCAGGCACCATTTTGGACATACGTAAAGCAGTACCCACCATCAGCCAAGCAGAAAAACCTGACTCTGGTGGGAAGACATAACTGGAGGTTAGACCTAGTGAAGGTGTGGAGCTTATGAACTGAGACTGTGAAAATCTGAGGGTGGGCGAGAGAACTCATGGAGTACACAAACTCGGTAACCTTGGCAACCTGGTGGGAGATTGCAGAGAAATTTTAGACCACACTGAGGGCTGCATAAACTCTTTGTGTGGTCCCAGGGGTAGAGCAGACGAATACCCACAGGGGCCAGATTTCATACATCAACCAACCTCAATTCCACTCAGCTGTGCAGAATTACTTCCCAACTGAGTCAGAGAGAGAGAGAAAAACATGGGTGAGTCAGCTTTGGCACACCCTTAACCCTGAAGAACCAAAGAGAGCTCTCTGGCCACACCCATCACAGCTTCTAAAGATCCATCAAAAGCAGATAGTCTACTTAATCTAGAGTCATAGTATAACGAGAAAAAGCACCACAGCGAAGAAACCAAAAAATATCTCCACAATGCCAAACAACTAATGCAAAAACTGAGGTAACAAGAACAAGGAAGACACTATGATGCCCCCAAATGAACAAGACACCCCAATTCAAGATTATGAAGATGATGAGATAGAAGAAATGCAAGAAGCGGATCTCAAACAATTGATGAGAACATTAAGAAGTTCTCAAAAACAAATGCTTGAACTACAGAAATCCTTAATGGACAGGATAGAAAATCTCGCTCACGAAAACAAAATATTAAGGAGGAATCAAAATGAAATGAAGCAACTAGTAGAACATGAAACTGTGATAGTGACGAGAAATCATAATGAAATGAAGAATTCAATAGATCAAATGACAAACACATCAGACAGCCTTAAAAACAGAATGGATGAAGCAGAAGAGAGAATATCGGACTTAGAAGACAGAGCACAGGAAAGGAAACAGTCAAACCAAAGAAAAGAAGAGAAAATTAGAAATCTAAAAAATATTGTCAGGAATCTATAGGATACTATTTAAAAAAAAAACAACATTCGGGTTCTCGGAGTTCCTGAAGGCATGGAGAGGGAAAAAGGATTAGAAGGCCTTTTTAGTGAGATACCAGCAGAAAATTTCCCAGGTTTGGAGAAGGACAGAGACATCCTAGTACAGGAAGCTCATAGAACCCCTAATAAACATGACCAAAAGAGATCCTCACCACGACACGTTGTAATTAAACTCACCACAGTGAAACATAAAGAAAAGATCCTAAAATGTGCAAGAGAGAAACATCAGATTACTCTCAGAGGATCTCCAATTATACTCACAGCTGACTTATCAGAAACCCTACAAGCTAGGAGGGAATGGCGAGATATAGCCCAGGCACTAAAGAGAAAAACTGCCAGCCCAGAATATTATATCTGGCAAAGCTCTCATTTGTGAATGAAGGTGAAATAAAGACTATTCATAGCAAACAGAAATTGAAAGAATTTGTCTCCTGCAAAAGATGCTTAAAGATGTGTTACACACAGAAACACAGAAACACAGCCATCAATATGAAAGAAGCTAAAGGAAGAAAACCTACCAGTAAAAGATCATAGGAAGCTCAAAGCATCTACTAGAAAATATCTTTGGGAAAATGGCAGGGCAAAGTCACTGCTTATCAATAGTCACATTGAACATTAATGGACTCAACTCTCCAGTTAAAAAGCACAGACGTGCTGAATGGATTAAGGAACAAAACCCATCTATTTGCTGCCTACAAGAAACACATCGTTCCAACAAAGATGCAAGCAGGCTGAAAGTGAGAGGTTGGAAAAAGATATTCCATGCCAACAGAAATGAAAAAAAGCAGGTGTAGCCATATTAATATCAGACAAAATAAACTTTAACACAAAAACTGGTAAGAGAGACAAAGAGGGACACTATATTATGATTAAGGGTTCAAATCAACAAGAAGATGTAACTAATATAAATGTATATGCACCTAATTACAGGGCACCGGTTTATTTAAAAGGTATGTTAAGAGACTTAAAGGAAGACTTAGATTCCAGTAAATAGTACTGGGGGACTTCAATACTCCACTCTCAGAAATAGACAATCAACTGGACAGAAGATCAACAAGGAAACAGCAGATTTAATCGACACTATTGCCCAAATGGATCTAACAGATATCTACAGAACTTTCAATCCTACATTTAAAGATTTTACATTCTTCTCAGCAGTGCATGGAACCTTCTCTAGGATTGACCACATACTAGGCCATAAAGCAAGTCTCAGCAAATTCAAAAGAATTAGAATCATACCATGCAGCTTCTTAGACCACAGTGGAATGAAGGTGGAAATTAGCAACTCAGGAATCCCTAGAGAATATGCAAACACATGGAGACTGAACAACATGCTCCTGAATGAACACTGGGTCATAGAAGAAATCAAAAGACAAATCAAAAACTTTCTCGAAGTAAATGAGTATAACACAACATATCAAAACTTATGGGATACAGCAAAAGCAGTGTTGAGAGGTAAGTTTATAGCAATAGGTGCCTACATCAAGAAATTGGAAAGGCACCAAATAAATGAGCTTTAAATGCATCTCAAGGATCTAGAAAAACTGCAGCAAACCAGACCCAAATCTAGTAGGAGAAGAGAAATAATTAAAATCAGAGAAGAAATCATCAGGATTGAATCAAAAAAATTGCAAAAAATCAGCCAAGCGAAGAACTTCTTGATTCTCACAAAAGGATTCATATCTGGATGATTGCATACAATGATATTTTTATGGAATGATTATGGTAGAAAGTTGATATCTTGCTGTTGTTACTCTTGGAGTCCAAGTAAATTTTAAAGACTTTAAAAGATGATTACTAACTCATGAGGTGGGTATGTGGCTGAAGTAAGGGAATCCTAGACATAGGCAAAGGCATGAAAGTGAATATCCATGCAGATTACCATTGCATGGATCATCTTCATTATAGAATACAAGTCTCTGCTAGATGAAACACAAATTCACATCTACATAACTTCTACACAATGTATATGTCCAAAAATTCTTTACAAATACAGCATTGTGGCATAGCTGGTAAAGTTGCTGCCTGCAACACCAACATCCCATTGAGCGCTTCTTCATGTTGTGGCTACTCTGCTTCCAATCCAGCTCCCTGCAAATAGTCTGGGAAAAGCAGCAAGAGATGGTCCAAGTTTCTGGGTTCCTGCCACCCACCTGGGAGACCAGAATGAAGCTCCTGACTCCTGGCTTAGGCCTGGGAGTGAATCAGCAGATGAGATGTCTGTGTGTGTGTGTGTGTGTGTTTGCGTCCTCCCCCCCCTCTCTAACTCTGAATTTCAAATAAATACATAAATCCTTTTTTAATATCATGCATAGATTTTGGGGGATGCTTCTAAGTACACTTTTTCACTTTTTTGGAAGCCTTTTACTCTTCTTCACCTATAATATTCCTGTATACCCTTTAAAAACTAGCTCAAATGTTAGTCCTCTGTGAAACCTTCCCAGACTTCCACGCAGTGTTCTCTCTACAAGAACTCTCCTGTGTTCTTATAGCACAGTTTGACTTGTATGCTTCTTAAGTAGCCCATGTCCCCAACTCCAGCCTGATAAAATCTTTTTAAAATGGTTCTTCTTTTTCCTTTCATAGGCATTTGATGCATTCCTTAAAATGATTTGGAGAAAAGAAAACCAACTAAAAGCTTTTACAAGTGGTCTTTTCTTCACTTCATGGCAGAGAATAAAATCAGCTGTTGTTCCTTAAAACAGACAGCCCATTTTTGCCCCCCAGGTTCCACAGCTTTCAGCTCTTCTTGTTGTAATAAACCATGACACAACATGTTGCTCACACAATACGCTGAAGCTGCCCTTGCAAGGGTGGTGCCTCTCACTTGTGAAGGTCAGCTTGCTGGGGGCAAAGTCATAAGGCAATCTCCTCAAACATCTCGGGACTATCTATCACCTATGTGTTCAGACTGTGCATGAAAATCTGCAACACAGCTGATGTGCTGCAAGGACAACATCTGATCAAACCCCATCAACAATAAGAAATAGAAGAAACGGCAGCAGTGAATGAGTCAGAGTTCTAAAATTCCTCTAAGAAGGCATGACCCTGTGGCTGCCCAAAAGAAGAATGACAATGACTAACTTACTCAAAAATACTGTGTATCTCAATTTCTTCTTCACTATTTTATTGACATATCTATCTCCATAAAGTGTACAAAGAACTGTACTTACAATCGAAATTTTTTCATTGTTTTGTCTTCATCCAGATGGAACTGCTCAAATATTGAAAATTTACAGAACACATCTCCCACCCTCCCCTTCTTCCCCTATACAACTTAAAACCTTGGTCACAAGACACTGATGGCCTTAATGTGACCCATAAAAAAGAAAGGAGTAAGCCTTAAATAAAGTCCAAAGAATTCTGCTTAAAAGAGGTTGGAAAGCTGGTCTGATCCAGGTTAGATCAGTAGGAGAAGGATCTTTATTATGGAATGGGACACAGCACAGGAATCTGTGGTCATTCATACCTGCTGTCTCTGTTTATCTGGTATATACCTAGGGGAAAATTGAATAGCAGTCAGTCTTATGAGTTGAAAATTTGAATCTAATCCCAGGCCATAGGTACTATCAAGGTTAAAGATCTAAAGATTTACTTTCTTGATGGTTCTTGGTTTTATTGCTAAGAAATAGCTATTCCTCAGGAGAGAAAGCTTCATAGCATGGACAATCATAAAGTCTACACTGACATACGTGGGTTTGAGAAAAATATAAACACTCAACAAATATACCCATTTCCAAGTCTCATCCTAAGCATACCATAAAGCAAAATGAGGATGACAGGATCAAGTTCAAACTTCTCTTGCATTAAGGAAATGCCATCATTCCACCAAACTTAGTGCTCATCACCTGCATCCAAAGGGACTACCAGAAGGATAAACACCTTCAATGCAAGCATCCCAGCTTTCTAGAGAAGCCTAGCCAGAAAGCTCCTATCCCACATCAATCCTCTCTAACAGGTGAACCTATTTACCCACCAATTGATTCTATCAAAATGATATCATAAATTGAGCTAAGGGGATATATATCATTATTGTTCCTTCAACAAGTATTTACAGAGTACCTCTGAAGCTGCAAAGATATGAACCTTCCTTAAAAGAATTCACAGATTAGTTGAATCCCCAAAGAGCAAAGAAATAATTACAATATAAGAAGCATATAAGGATTGTAGTCATGTATCAAAGAGATCTCTTACCAAAATTGGAGAGTTCCAGGAAGCTGACAACAATAAAGTAATTAAAAATACTCTTTTGTTTTATTTGAATTGAATATGTTGGCTGAGTAGTAAATATTGAGTAGGCATTAGAATAAGTGTGGGAAAGAATATTCTAGACAAAAAAAAAAAAAACAGAAAAAGGGCAACAAAAATCTGCATAGGCTGGAAACTACAAGCAATTCTATGTTGTTGGAATGCAATGTGTGAATCAAGGGGAGAAGGAGATGAGGTCAGAGAGATAGTCAGAAGCCAGAACACAGAGAGTCTTGCACACCATGTCAGTGATCTTGGACTTTATGTTGTGGGATATAGAGAGTCATTTTATTATAATTTTTAACATCAATTTATTTAGTTGAAAAGTAGAGGGACAGGAAGAGAAAGAGAAAAAAATGAGATCTTCCATCTTCCATGGTTCACTTTCCAAATGGATGCAATAGCCAGGGCTGCTCCAGGCCAAAGCCAGGAGCCAGGAAATCCATCTGGGTCTCCTATATGAATGGCAGGATCCCAAGGACTTGGGCCATCATCCACTGCTTTCCCAGGCACATTAGCAGGAAGCTATATCAGAAGCTAGGCAACCAGGACTCAAACTGACACTCCAATCTGGGATGCCATATTTATAAACCTGCTGTGCCATAATGCCAGCTCTTAAAGAACCATTTGATCTCTAATTATTATCACAACTAGCCCAATTTACACTCAAATAAAACAAATAAGAATATGTACACTTATACCAGTAACTTTTGATACTAAATAACTCCAGTATTTGGTGTGTAGTGTTAGAAAAATCTAACTTTTCTAAGATTCATTTTCCCTCTCTCTGAAATAGGTGTCATAATAGCTAACAAAATCTTTCTGAGTTCAATGAGATACAACATTTAAATGTAATACAGTCAGAACTCAAGCCTAGCCCAAAATCATTGCTCTTAAAAATTGTGACTGCTGGTGTCGGTGCTGTGGCATAGCAGGTTATGCCACCGCTTGCAGTGCCGGCATCCCATATGGGCGCCTGTTCGAGTCCTGGCTGCTCCACTTCCAATCCCGCTCTCTGCTGTGGCCTGGGAGAGAAGTAGAAGATGGCCCAAGTCTTTGGGCCCCTGCACCCGCATGGGAGACCCAGAAGAAGCTCCCGGCTCCTGGCTTCAGATCAGCGCAGTTCTGGCTGTGGCGGCCAATTAGGGAGTGAGTCAGAGGATGAAAGACCTCTCTCTCCCTCTCTCTCCCTCTCTCTCTCTCTCTCTCTCTGTCTCTCTCTGCTTTTCCTTCTCTCACTGTGTAACTCTGACTTTCAAATAAATAAAAAAATCTTTTTAAAAAGTGACTGCTGCCTATTCTATGACTTTCTTACATAATGAAGCAATCTCCATTAAAACAACTAATATAGAATCTTCATCACCATATTAAGTGAAAGAACAAAGTGGGATCATTCTCCCTGCAGTTTCATCTGTAGGTCATTTTACTTCTTACAGCAGGGCATCAATAACTTGAAGTATATGGAAACTGACTGAGTGAGAGTTTATATTTAATTGAGAAATCAATGACTAGAAGAGGGCACCAAGGTTATAGAGACTGTATCATCCTGACCATCTTGCATCCTTGCCCTTTCTGCAAATCTTCCATCATCCTATCACACTTGCCAATTCCTCAGCAGTCTTAATTATGGACACAGCCATTTGTCTTCAAATATCACAGCTCTGTGAAACCTATGCATCAATAAATACAGCTCAAAAGCTGTTTTCCACACAGTTGGAGAGTTAATTGCTTCTGTGGTTAAAGCAAATGTGGTCATTCTTTACCTTTAAGAGGGAGTTTCAAGGTCTCCAAAGAACTGTAGATTGACCATAAAATCAAAGTAAAAAACACTATATTTTGGGGACTTGGGACTTGAAGTTATGCTTCAAAAAGAAAATCCACATTTTCTAATTGGTTCTTCATGGTCAAAGAATAGCAAATCATGCTTCCGGAGTTACACAGAGTCAATCAATTTTCTGTTTCAAAATAGACATATTCTTTGTGCCAGCTCTCAATTCTGTACCCATTTCCCCTTCCCAAAAACGTTTATTGGGTTTGGGAAATGTTTCAGTTATTTGGTAGAGTGAGGGGGGTGGGGAGGTAGGATATAGAGAAAAATAAGAAATGGCATCTACCCTCAATAATAACAGAAGAGGCAAATATACTCTAAAAGTCAAAGCAGGCATAAGGGTATTATGACAGAAATATGATTCAGTAATAGGGTCAAAGAATGATGGATTAATCCTGCTAGAGTAGGAATTATGAGAGGCTCAGGAGAGGAAATAAGACCTGAACTAAATCTCAAGATGAATATTTACTTTTCTGGCAGCCATATAAGTATAGCACAATAAATAATGAGACAGAAACATGTTGAAAGCATATGACTATACAGTGGACCATCCATACATTTGATATGAATAGCACATAGGGCAAGAATAGAGACAGAATGAGAAGGGAGGCGGGGGAGTTAGAATCATAGAGCACAGACTAGGAAATACAGGATCAATGATAGAATGCAAACGGAAAAGTTACATACTAAAGCAAATTTTGCAAAAACCATAGCAACTGCCAATGTGGATAATGATTTAAGAGGGTAGAGAGACTAGAGGAAGGACGACCAACAGTTGCAACAGTTTAAGAAACAGAATACTAGAACTGATCTGAGGTAGCAATAGTAAAAACCATAGATGGGGCTGAATGAGTATGACAATTCCAAAGTCATGACTATTGGCAGGTAGACAGTGAAATTTTTGGTTACCCCTTTCTAAGAGCAGATGAGCATAGCTATATTAACCTCAAAGATGAAGAATAAACAGAGCACAAAACTTGATAGTGAAAAAGACAGTAAAGAAATTATTTCCATTAAACTCATCTAGTTTTTACTGAATACCCACATTGTGTCAGGAACCATGACATACCATGCTTCATGCTGTGCAAAGTTGGACAAGATCAGATGTCTGCCTCAAGTCACAGTGAGAACGCATGGTGGAATGACTAGAAGGTTACATACAGTTCTCCACTTCCCTGACTTATATTCCTTGTCTATTTGTTATTTATCCATTTTCCCCATCCTCAACTAGAATGTGAGATCTATGAGGTCAAAAATTTTTATCTAATTTGTTCATTATCAACAACAATGTTTGGCATATAGTGAATGCTAAGAATTTACTTACTTAATTAATACTAATCAGGACCTGTATGATATTTCAGTTTGTCCCTTCCTATATTTAATTCTGGAAAATTACCAAACATTATTTCTTTCAATCTTACTCCTATCTTATTTTCTATATTCTCTACTTGTGTTATCTACTTCTCTGATGTTAGAGTCTCTGGCTTCCATTTCTCTCTTTTTTATTTTCCATATCTCTGTGCTAATTCTGGATAATTTTCTCAGATCTTCAAAATCATTATCTCTCTCTTCATCTGACAATTTAATGCCTTATTTTGATTAACATTCTTTTTTAGAATTGTACGTTGGTTCTATTTTTTAATCTACCTGTGATTTTTCCACTTACCTAATTTGTACCTTAGCTTCTATGTAATACATCCCATAATGACACTTCCAGACCAACAGACTCCCAAAATGCTGTTGAAGAAGGCTTCACAAGCAAATAATAAAAATCACACAAATGAATAAGTCACCATGGGTGAAAAAAGTAGGTGAAACAGACATCAGCAAGCAAACTAAATATCACCTCAAGAAATAGAAATAACAGGACAATGTAAAAGAAATGCTAAAATAAACAGATTTAAAATGATCAGAGATAAAAGATGTAACTTCTGCCTTCATTGGTTTCCCTGGTTCTCACTGGTTCTAGACTAGTTTTTAAGTTTACCTTTTGTTTTGATATTCATACTACTCAAAAAATTTAAAGTCATATCTTAAAACTATGTGTGAGATCTCAGGCATGGAAAGCCATGACACGGTGGCAAAAAATAATCTAAATGAAAGACCCTGGTGAACAAGACCCCAGCAGAAGGAACAGGCCATCAAGGAGAGAGGCGCCTTTCTCTGAAGGGAGGAAGGAACCTCCACTGTGACACGGCCTTGACTAAACAAGTTCAGAGTCAGTGAACTCAAGGGACTTCCATAGCCTAGACAGCTCAAAGCAAGAGTCTCGGATGATTGCTGACGTCATAAATAAGAGTGCCAATTGTTAAATCAACAACGGGAGTCACTGGTACATGCTCCCCATGTCCTTAATGTGTTTTACTATGAAACTTAAAAACACTACTAGTCGAACAGTACCCTATACCTTGTGCGGTTGTGTGAATGCAGCCTGTTGAAATCCTTGCTTAGTATATACTAAGTTGATCTTCAGTATATGAAGGTAATTGAAAATGAAACTCAATAAAGGGTGGGATGGGAGAGGGAGAGGGGAGGGCCACGGGAAGGAGGGAGGTTGGGGGGGAAGCCACAACAATACAAAAGTTGCACTTTGTAAATTCACATTTATGAAATAAAAAATAAAAAAAATTAAAAAAAAAAACTGTGTGTGAGATCTGCCTGATTGTGGACCTTCAAAATCATGAGCAAAAATAAGACTCTTTCCATCATGTGTAGCTTCTCTTGGGTATTTGTTTTAGTGATGAAAATGAATATATCTTGTAAGCTTTTTCAGATTTAGTCCATGAAGTGCTCTGATTTTGAGTGTTCTATTTGTTTGGCACCTACATATTTTCTGCTCTTGGTTTCTTCTTCAACTGTGTATGCAAAAAATACTTTATTCTATTTTATCCAGTAACTTTGTAGATTTGAAGTAAGAACAGCAGAGCAGTCATTCCATCTCAATTTGCCATGTTCATGAGTCCATAATTTTGAAACCAAGGATAATAGGTTGAAATTTTCTTCACAACAGCAAACCATCTACTAACCTCAATCCAAATTGCAAAATTTGCAAGAATTTATACATATTATCCTAAATTAAGTATTTTACCACTATAAGCCAGGATGACACATTCATTTATGGATACTAAAGTTTGAGAGGGAAGTTAACAATATATGCACTTCTGGAAAACATCAAACATGATGAAGAGTCTGGACACTCGGTGGAAAGACTTGAATGATGAAACATTGCTTGGTCTCAAGAAGAGACTCTGGGATACAGGAGCAGTCATCAGATATTTAAGGAATTGTCATGTCAAAGGAGACTTGGTGTTTTCCCACGTAGTTCCAGAGAACAGGCCCAAGGTTGCCCTGCTGAGTGTTAGGAGTCTGATGAGTGAGCTCTGACACAGACACATCACTTAACAACCTTGGACAAATCACATTCCCTTCCATGGACCTCAGGGTTCTCATCTGTAAAATGAGGATATTGAATCACCTGAGTACCAGGTTCCTAACAAACATTGGTTCATTTCTTATCAAAGGTAATGAACAAAATCTTTCCAGCAATGAATCAGTGGATAGATTTGATGGATGACATTGGCCTTTATTATTTCAAAAAATTGTATCCCCACTCAAAATAATGTATTGCCTGATTTGGCTCACCAAAACAACAGATCTCACACCAACTCTCCAAAACTCCTGTTGAGCCAAAAATTATAGGTTAAGAATACTTGAATGGCAGAATGGAATGAGGGAAAGATTGTGGATTTTGGTATCCCACAATCCTAAGAACCAAGTCCAACATCAACCTTCCTAACTCTGTCTGTGGGCACCATTTAACTCCTTTGAAATCAGCTTCTTTATCCACAAAATGAAATAGTAGGTATTTTAATAGGCTCAACGAGTATTAAAATTTTTAAATCCAAAATAAAATTGCTTGACATATGGTAGGCATTCAATGAATATTAGTAAAATCCAAAATCAAAACCAAGTATTCTGTATTAGCAAGACAGAATGGTGTCTATAACAAGATATATTCTAATCCTTGATATTATATCAACATACTCTAACATTGCAAAATATCTTCTGTTTCTATCACAATTTGCGTACATTCCAAATTCTAGTGATTAATTCTTTTCATAAGAGGTATAGTTATCTGAATTGTTCTAACACTCTGGGCATCTCCCAAAAATTAACTTTCTCTTTAATTGTTAAACCATGGGTAATTAAATCCTAATCTCATAAATATTTGACTTAAAAAAACAATTGCTACTCCTCTTGGTAACCAGTGTTTCTTCCACTTATCTCTGGCCTTTTTCATCATTTCTTAGCAGAGAGGGAGTCTATCCCCTCATATATCTGCTATCACACCAGAGCTGTACCTTATGAGCTAACATCTAGGCATCTATCTCCTGACATCTGAAAGGATCTTACTCTGGCAAACAATACAATTGGATTCATTAAAAGTTTAGGGCTCATACCAACCCCATGAAAACTTTATTTTATAATGAGTTTTGCTTCCTGGGCTCTTTTGTCTTGAGTGTTTCAGTCTGGTAAAGTTGTTCTTGTCTCTTGAAAAAAGAAAATTAAAATCATTTACATTCTCCAGATATACAGGAGGGATCATAATGGAATCATGTGGAATGAAAATGGAAATGTTGAAGAGAAACCAACTTTTCTCATCATACACCTGAATGAAGCATTGATAAGCTTAAATCTGGTAGAAGCTTGAAAAAAAGTGTTTATAGTAGCAATGGCCAGAATAGAGAAGAATCCCAGAGGATGTGTGGAAAAAAGATCCGATAAAGGTGAAGTAACTAAGAGTTATAGAAATTTTCTTGACGAAGGTGACACAAATTGAATAGCAGTGTGAATAGCAGTTGTGTCTGGTAGTTTGAGAACTGATGCCAGACAACAGAAGTGATGGATGGAGGCAAGAAGGAAAGCTATTCAAGAAGGAGCTAATATCATACAGTGATTAAGAATGAATTTGAGGTGCCATTGTGGTGGCATAGCAGGTAAAGCCACTGCCTGCAGTGCTGGCATCCCATATGGGCGCTGGTTCGAATCTCAGCTGCTCCACTTCCAATCTAACTCTCTGTTATGGCCTGGGAAAGCAGTGTAAAATGTCCCAAGTCCTTGGGCCCCTGTACCCACGTGAGAGACCCAGAAGAAGCTCCAAGTTCCTGGCTTCAGATCAGTGCAGCTCCGGGCAATTGTGGTTACTTGGGGAGTGAACAAGGGTATGGAAGATTCTTTCTCTTTCTCTCTCTCTTTCTCTCTCTCTCTCTTTTCTTTTTTTAAAGATTTATTTATTTATTTATTTGAAAGTCAGAATTACACAGACAGAGGAGAGGTCTTCCATCTGATGGTTCACTCCCCAATTGGCCACAATGGCTGGAGCCAGGAGCTTCTTCCCAGTCTCCCACGTGGGTGCAGAGGCCCAAGGACTTGGGCCATCTTCTACTGCTTTCCCAGGCCATAGCAGAGAGCTGGACAGGAAGTGGAGCAGCCAGGTCTCGAACCAGGCCGGCGCCCATATGGGATGCTGGTGCTTCAAGCCAGGCCGTTAACCCACTTCGCCACAGCGCCGGCCTCGCTCGCTCTCTCTCTCTCTCTCTTTCTCTCCTTTTGCCTCTTTGTAACTCTGCTTTTCAAATAAAATTTAAGAAAAAAAATGAATTTGAACTTGGGTTCTAAATTCATACCCACTTCAATTTCAGGGTCTACAATTTACTAGTTGCTTGACTTTCAAAAAATTTAGAAAGCACTTGAACTTAAATATCCACATTTTCAAGATGAATGGAAAACACTGTCTCCAAATACTCAGCAGGAAGACGAAAAAAATGCTAGGCCCCAACCAGTAGTGGAAAATATGTTAAAATCTGCCAATGGAGACATCATGAGCATCCTTGAGAAAATAAAAGAGAAAAGCTGGAATCCCATCAACAGTGGGTAAGTGGATCCAAAGAAATCTTATCATATTTTTCAATATATACTGAAGTGACATTGAAATCAAAACTTTTTACTAGATTAATACACAGCCTATAATCTCACATTAAGATGTGTGATACAGATACCAGAGTTGATGATAGAAGCCCTTGGACATAAGCAGCAGCACCCTGTAATTCAGCACTGACTCCATAATAAGGATCATGCTATGTATTTACATTTATGTGCATATCTCATTTCATCTTTATTATGTTATGTACTTAACCTCATTGAACAACCCAAAAATGAATTAGTATATTATGACTCCTGTCACATTTCAATGATGTCTTAACCTGCCTTCCACCTGAGAGCAGAAGGTGAAACAAGGGATTGTGTCTGGTAGTTTGAGAACTGATGCCAGACAACAGAAGTGATGGATGGAGGCAAGAAGGAAAGCTATTCAAGAAGGATTTCTCCAATTTACCTCCACTTTAGTACCATACCTGCTCCCATTTCTGAGAAGTCTCCACTTCTACTTTCCCCTGGTTAGAGAATCTCCTACCTGCCTCCAGGTTGCATGCATTTGAGTATTGAGCAGACTCCTGTAGGCATACTGGGACCAAAAACATCATACACCTGAATGAAGCATTGATAAGCTTAAATCTGGTAGAAGCTTGAAAAAAAGTGTTTATAGTAGCAATGGCCAGAATAGAGAAGAATCCCAGAGGATGTGTGGAAAAAAGATCCGATAAAGGTGAAGTAACTAAGAGTTATAGAAATTTTCTTGACGAAGGTGACACAAATTGAATAGCAGTGGAGATAATACTGAAATCTTGTCTTCTACTCTAGATCCTCTTCTCTTTCTGTTCTATAAATAGGAAATAAGGCAAAGATACAAACAGCTGATTATCCAGATGCAGCATTCATTAGTAGAAATCCCTCAGCAATGTATCTCCTACTTGTCTTCTCTGTCTCACCTAGCACCACTCTCTCCCTCACCCTCTATGTTCTAGTTGTACAAAAATACTTGCACATCTTCAAAGTGGTTAAGTGACTTACCCAAGTTCACAAGCTGGTAACCCCAGCCTAGGTAACTCCAAAACTCAAGTTCTAATCAATACCACACACTGTATTCCTGCGACCTCCACTAAAGCAATCCAAGATCACATTAGTCAATCACAGGTTTCTGTCCTTGCTGTCTATTGTACACCTAAAATAAGGGTTGCTCCAATTTCTCAGTTATTGGTTGTAAGTACACTGGCCTAGGAGCCAGGAGCCGTGGGTTCTACATCTAATTGCTTTTAACTCACTGTAAGACTTCCGTGCCTCTCTTGCCTGGAATTTAGATTTCTTCATACATATTTATAATTACTGAGTTGAAACAAATCTTATCTAAGTTCCCTTCCAGCTATTTGTTTTCCGTGAGAATGAGGGAGAGAATCTTCTGTCCGTGCTAAATAGGGAAGCAAGATCAGATCAAGTTTCACACTTCTGATTTTTCTGGACAGACTGGCTATCAGCATTGAAAGTGCAGACTGCCAGAATAAGACCTGCAGCATCATTCCAAACCTGAAATTTATCTTAAAAAATTCTTCCCAAATCTGAATAGCTACCCAGTGAGAGCACATTCTAAGCGTCTTTCCACTAGAGGAGTGTGTTCCATGGGTAGAGATAGAGCAAAGAGGTCATCACATCTAAGCTTGCTCGTCATTTTACAAGTGAGGTACGTGAGGCCCAGGGAGGGACCATGACATCACCAACACCCCATCATGGGCTCTTCACTGAGTTTAGAACCCCAGTCCCTCAACTCAAGCTCATGCTCTTTCTATAACATTACATCATCTCCTTGAGGAACAAGATGGGGCGGGGGAAAAAAAGAGAGAGAGAGAAAGAGACACCAAAATGGGATTTCAAGACCTGGGTTTGAATTTAGGTCACTCTGCTTTCCAGCTACCAGTCCTTTGTCAAGTGTTGAAAGTGAAAACTATAGGGGCTGGCGCTTGGTGCAGTGGATTAAAGCTCTGGCCTCAAGCACCAGCATCCCACATGGGCGCCGATTCTAGTCCTGGCTGCTCCTCTTCCGATCCAGCTCTCTGCTATGGCCTGGGATAGCAGTAGAGGATGGCCCAAGTCCTTGGGCCCCTGCACCCATGTGGGAGACCCAGAGGAAGCTCCTGGCTCCCAGCTTCAGATCAGCGCAGCTCTGGCCATTGCAGCCAATTGGGGAGTGAATCAGCGGATAGAAGACCTCTCTCTCTCTGTGTCTCTACCTCTCTCTGTAACTCTTTCAAATGAATAAAATAAATCTTAAAAAAAAAAAGTGAAAACTGCATGAGAAAGTTGTATGGTAGTGCCTACTACCAAACTTAACATACAATGGTTGTTTATGGATAAATGTTGTTTGAATCCAAATTCCTCAGCAAAGGGAAGTAAGATTTGGTTATAGTGTTACAGTGATTCATGGAAACATTATAGTAAACATACAATGATACAGAAGTGGAAAGAATTATCATTTTTTTTAGCAGAAAAACAAAAATCTTTTTTAGATAGGGCTGCAAAGAATCAGAAAAGCTATTACTTTCTTTCTCATGAGCAAGTTGTGGCAATATTTATGCTGCTAAATTACTAATGCATGCACTTCTGCACCCAAACTCTGGACATAAGCGTTCATCATGACTTGAAAATAAATTCATTCTATCTGGACCAACAGGAAAGACACAGTGCATAATAAGTATACTGAAATAAATGGCTTAAGCGTTTGGCTATCATTTGCTGAAAATAGCCAAATGAGCCAGCCTATCTTCAGAAATAATTCAGGATGCCTTTGAAATAAGGAAGGGAATATCATTATCTCCTCAGAATTGTATACAAAGCATATTGAATCTGTTAAAAACTAATTTAGCCGGCGCCGCGGCTCACTAGGCTAATCCTCCGCCTTGCGGCGCCGGCACACCGGGTTCTAGTCCCGGTCGGGGCACCGATCCTGTCCCGGTTGCCCCTCTTCCAGGCCAGCTCTCTGCTGTGGCCAGGGAGTGCAGTGGAGGATGGCCCAAGTCCTTGGGCCCTGCACCCCAAGGGAGACCAGGAGAAGCACCTGGCTCCTGGCTTCGGATCAGCATGGTGCGCTGGCCGCAGCGCTCCTACCGCGGCGGCCATTGGAGGGTGAACCAATGGCAAAAAGGAAGACCTTTCTCTCTGTCTCTCTCTCTCACTGTCCACTCTGCCTGTCAAAAAAAAAAAAAAAACTAATTTAAAACTTTTTTAAATTTTAAATTTAAAAATAGTTTTAGAACATTTTAAAAAGAAATAAGAGAACTCTGCTTAAACTATCCCTAAGTATTTTATGGAAACTAAACTAAAATACATTGATGCTATAGGAAAGTCTTACTCCCTTAAAGCTTCTGAAAAAAAGAATCAATGAAATTACCTATCAGTGTCTCGTGGGCTTTTGAGATGATGCAGCAGGGGGAGAACTGACACTACTGATGCCTGAATGCCAAGCACTCTGCCAGACACTGACATAAACTATCTCATGTAATCCCTCTCTTTAGTCCATCTCAGAGAAGTTGTCAAATTTTCCATTAGTCATCTAGCTTATAAATTCCGAAGCAAGAGTCAAATCCAGGTCTATGTTTCTAGTACTGCCCACTAGTAACTCCACTAGGAAATGCACAGTCTCCCATGTACCACAGGACACACCATGCTAATGAGTCAGGTCTAAAAGTCAAAGCAGATATTCAAATCTTTAAGAATTTAGTTGTTGATTTGGGATAATTGACATTTTTTTCTTTCCTTACCAAAAAAAAAAAAGCACACACACACTTTGGCAGGTAAAAATGTTACAAAATTTTTTAAAGATTTATTTATTTATTTTGAAAGAGTTACAGAGAGGGAGAGAGAGAAAAAAAGAGGGAGCCATCTTCCATCAGCTGGTTCACAATCCAGATGGCCATAACAGCCAGCACTGGGCCAGGCCAAACCAGGACTTAGGAGTTTCTTCAAGGTCTCCCACATGGGTGGCAGGGGCCCAGGTACTTGGGCCATCTTCAGCTGTTTTCCCAGGCCATTAGCAGGGAGCTGGATCAGAAGTAGGGCAGCAGGGCCGGCACTGTGGCTTAGCAAGTAAAGCCACCTGCAGTGCCGGAATCCCATATGGGCCTGGGTTTGAATCCTGGCTGCTCCACTTCCGATCCAGCTCTCTGCTGTGGCCTGGGAAAGCAGTAGAAGTACTTGGGCCCCTGCACCCACGTGGGAGACCTGGAAGAAGCTCCTGGCTCCTGGTTTCAGATCAGCCCAGCTCCAGCCATTGAGGCCATCTGGGGAGTGAACCAGTGGATGGAAGACATCTCTCTCTCTCTCTCTCTCTCTCTCTCTCTCTCTTTCTCTCTGCTTCTGCCTCTCTGTAACTCTTTCAAATGAATAAATAAATCTTAAAAAAAAAAGTGGAGCAACTAAGCATGAACATATGCCCATATAGAATGTTGGCATCGCAGGTGGCAACTTTATTTTCCACACCACTACACTGGCCCCACAAAACATTATTTTAATTAGATGGCATACCTAAGATTTAAATCCAATTGGT